>NW_022883153.1:0-30751 GCF_011952255.1 Bombus vosnesenskii
CTATATTATATTGTTTCGCTAATGACTCTATATAACTACTTCGATCTAATTTCATCTTACACTTCTTATTATCGTATTCAATGTTTATTCCTAAGTAAGTCTTTACTTCACCTAAGTCCTTCATCGCAAATTGGTTTGACAATTTGTTTTTAATCTCATGGATTTTTCTTTTGTTTTTTCCACATGTTAATAAGTCGTCTACGAATAGAATTAAATATATAACATCATCGCTCTCATACTTCATATACAGACAATAATCACTCTTACTTCTTGGAAATCCTAATTTTTTCATATACTCGTGGAAACATTCATACCAAGCTCTTGAACTTTCATGCAATCCATATAACGTTTTTGTTAGTTTACATACTTTCCCGCTTTTATTGTCGTGACCTATAGGTTGTTTTACAAATACTTCCGATTTTATAGTTTCGTTTAGGAATACTGTTTCTACATCCATTTGCATAATCGTCAAACCATATTGACAACAATAAGATAGTAATAACTTCAACGTTTGCATTTTTGCCATTGGAGAGTATAAGTCTTCCAGTACTTCATTTTGTTGGAAGCCTCGAACGACTAATCGTGCTTTCTTACGATTATCAGATTTATTCGTATATACCCATTTCAAGTCTAATACTTTTTTGTCTTTTGGTTTCTCTACTAGTTGCCAGGTCTTATTTTCGATTAAACTATTCATTTCTCGATCCATTGCTTCTTTCCATGAACCGCTGTCATCTCCACTTAAAGCTTCTTCATAGGTTTGAGGACTGTCTGCGCTAACTACATTCACATAAATGAAATCTGAGCTCGTTTGGCCATACCTTTGAGGTTTCTTTCTTCCCTGTCCTGACCTTCTCAAATTATTTTCTATGTCCTCAAGTTTTCTTTCTGATTTGTTACTTAACTTTCTCTCCGCATTTATTGCAACCTGCTCGACCTTTTCGTCATTTATTTCATTTTCATGAATTTCGTTTGAATCCGAATGTTCGTCAAAATCCTTTTCTGTTTCATTGTCTGATTCATCTTCTCCTTGAAATCCGTCTAAATTATCATCTTCATCTATAAATTCTACGTGCTTTGCAATTATAATTTTATTATTAACTAGGATCCTATATCCAATGTTTTCATAACCTACAAGTATCCCAGTGTCTGCTATTTTGTCCCATTTCGAATTTATTTTAATTTCAGGTATTCTTACGAAAACTCTACTTCCGTACAATCTTAAATTATTTATATTCGGTTTCCTTTTTAAAAATATTTCAAATGGTGTTTTATTTGCATATGTGTTTGTAACGGTTCTATTTTTTAAGTACGCCGCGGCTCTAACTATTTCCGGCCAATATTTAATATTCAGCTTTGAATCATGTAATAAGCATCTAGCGGAATTCATAATTGTTCTATTGTAGCGCTCAGCTGTTCCATTTAATTCGTGAACATAAGTTGGGCATGGTTCCACGACAATTTCCTTTGCCCTAGTTAGATTGTACATGTTTTTGTTCATATATTCTTTTCCATTATCGCATCTTAATCTCTTTATCTTCTTACCAGCAAGATTTTCCATTTTGTTTGTATAATCAAGGAAACAAATGTAAACTTCATCTTTTGATTTCACAGTATAAATCAATGCGCACTTACTGTAATCGTCTATAAATGTTAAGAAATATCTAGATCCATCAAACCCGGTATTTTTATGAGTTCCATTTAAATCGGTATGTACCAATTCTAAAATCTCGCGTGCTCTACTACGGTTATTTTGGAACGGTAAATTGTGCATTTTATTTTGGATACGTGTGCCACATTTTAATTGTACTTACTCAAAATTTTCTGGCATTCCCTCAACTAATTTTTTTTACACATTGTATCTAAATAATTAAAGTTTACATGCCCTAAGATCCTGTGGAATTTTTCCTTATTTGTCATTTTTCCCACATTTTTAGCGTGCGATTCTTGCCTTTCAATGTAACTACTTATTTTATATAAACCATGATCTTTGAATGCGGTCATGCCCATGAAAGAGATAGCCCATGTGAGCTATCTTCAATTGCTCAATGACGCATGTAACGTTTTTCGTCTGTAACGTATAGTATCAAAACATTATGAGCTCAGGATATGCGGTTTGTTGAAAATAATTAAAAATATTATGAGATTTAGTGTGTAACAAAAAAAAAATGAGTACATCCCCTTTATTTTCTATTACTTCTATTGTACGATTTGCTATCGATTTATGTAGTTTCTGAATATAATTTTGACTCAATGTATCCCATTCGCGTACAATTGCATTTTTTAATTCTTGTACGTGTTGACACTGCTTTCCATTCGCGTATACGCCGTGAACAAGTTCTGCCCAGCAATTTTTAATAACATTAAGGCCCGGGGAGCGTACTAGCCACGGCAAAACAGATATATATTTGCATTAAAGTATGATTGGACCAATCCTGATGTGTGTACAGGTGCATTATCTTGTTGAAAGATGTAATCAGGTCCAGAAACGCGTTCTGCATGATTATTTATTTGTTCGTTGAATAAATTTATATACCGGACACTATTCATTCTTCCATCGATGAACTTGATACATGTCTTGCCGAAATAACTGATGCCGGCCCAAACCATCACGCTGCCTCCTCCTATTTGTCTTCGAATTGCCGACATTGTCTCTTTTCTTATGTCGTGAAAATAATCCCATCAGGATCATCCAAGTTGATTATTTTTCGTCTGAAAATAGTACTGGTACTTGCTACACGCAAAATTGCTCGCTTATCACGATCGGATAACGATGACGACCGACCAGTGCTTTTCTTTTTGTCATAATCTGCAGCATTTTTTAAGAAATCGTGTATTTTACAACTTCTTCTTATTACTTTCGATATTTTTGCTACTAATAATTGTTGCTGTTTTAGTTCAAGAATTTGCTTTTTTCAGACCCGTTTAATTTGTTCCGCATCCCATACACAAAAATTTATATAATATTGTAGCGACACACGAGCTGAGGGACAAATCGAGCCACGTGTGATCTTGCCTCGGAGTATCAACAACGTTAGGACATACTGTAATAATAATAAGTAAACTTCGGGCAAAAACAATGTCGCCGCTTCATGCAACCGTCTAACAAAGGCGAATGGAAATTTACCGGTATCCCCTCGACCAGCATAAATAAACCAACCCGATCGTAAGGTGACCAATTTTCATCAGTCTAAAATAAATTCAAAATTTTATAATTATATATTTATATTAATATATAAAAAATTTAATTAAAATAATATTAAATATTTTTAAAATATTTATAAATTAAATTTATTAACATTATTCTAATTAAATTACTAATCATTAAATTATTTCATTTATATTATATATTTATATATATATAAATAAATAAATTTTTACTAAAACATTAAAATTTAAAATATAGAAACTTATAAAATATATTAAAATTTAAAAATTTATAAAATTTATCAAATAAAAAAAATTATTAATAATCTTCAAATAAATTTATATAAATTTTATATGTAATTAAATAAAATAATTGTAATATATATGTTGAGTCACTGTCCGAATCTGGGCCCGAGTCGTCCTCGTGGCGGGGGCTTGGGACAGGTAAGGATTCTTCACTGAAGCTATCCATTTTCTTACACTGAAGTTACTTTTATTGACACACGCAAAAATGTTACAGAGTTGACACAAACTCACAATGATCACACACTCGCGACGCTAGTGACAATGGCCTTAGGTTCGATAACAAATCCGCGGACAACGGGATGGTAGTCGTACGCACTCGCAAAATCTAAGTCGGATTCTTTGTTAATATTCACTGACCGTAAGGCGTTAATCTCTTTGTCGATAAAATCGCAAGAGAGAATGACTTTCCGTCCCGGTGATACCTCAGAGGAAAACTATGATGGGGCGTGTCTAAGGACACGAGATCATCGGATTCGTCGGGGATATCCTACGTTCGGAAAGTAAGGGAAATTGACGTTGCTGCTAATTGGCCAATCTCCATATCGGTAATTAGAAAAGGATGCTAGCCGCCCTCGAGGGAAGGTTGCTAGTGGGAGACGTCGTTCGTGGAAAATAGGTCTCTCCTGTCTTCCTGTAACTAGGACAAAGATTGTTTATCTGTTTAAGGATTTCAGGTACCTAGATATTAGTGTTTATAACGGTCCTCGGGCTAGCCGATCACGTACTGCGGAGACGCGTCGGCATCTGGTAAACATCCTGCCCGGAGAATAGGATCTACGTGCGGCGAGCTAGTATAAAGTTATAACGTATTATGTTATATAGTATAACTTTATAACGTATTACGTTTTATAGTATAATGTTATAACTTATTACGTTATATAGTATAACGTAATAACGTATTACGTTATATAGTATAACGTTATACCGATTTACCTTATATAGAATATCGTTATAACGCATGACGTTCCGCAGAATAACGTTATAACGTATTACGTTCTATAGGATAACGTAATAACGTAATAACGTATTATGTTATATAGTATAACGTTATAACGTATTACGTTATATGGTATAACGTTATAACGTATTACGTTATATGGTATAACGTTATACCGTATTACGTTATATAGTGTAACCTTATAACGTATGACGTTACACAGAATAACGTTATAACGTATTGCATTTCATAGAATAACGTTATAACGTATTACGTTATATGGTATAACGCTATTACGTATTACTTAATATTGTATATCGTTATAACGTATTTCGTTATAGAGCATAACATTATAACGTATTGCATTTTATAGAATAACGTTTAAACGAATTACGACATATGGTATAACGTTATAACATATTCAGTTTGATAGTGTAATGTTATAACGTATTACGTTATATAGTATAACGTTATACCGTTTGACGTTATATAGTACAACGTTATAATGTATTACTTTATATAGTATAACTTTATAACGTATGACGTTACATAGAATAACGTTATAACGTATTACGTTTTATAGTATAAAGTTATAACGTATTATGTTATATAGTATAACTTTATAACGTATTACGTTTTATAGCATAATGTTATAACTTATTACGTTATATAGTATAACGTAATAACGTATTACGTTATATAGTATAACGTTATATCGTATCACGTTATATAGTGTAACGTTATAACGTATGACGTTACATACAATAACGTTATAACGCATGACGTTACATAGAATAACGTTATAAAGTATTACGTTATATGGTACAACGTTATAACGTATTCAGTTTTATAGTGTAATGTTATAACGTATTACGTTATATAGTATAACGTTATACCGTATTACGTTATATAGTATAACGTTATAACGTATTACTGTATATAATATAATTTTATAACGTATGACGTTACATAGAATAACGTTATAACGTATTACGTTATATGGTATAACGTTATAACGTATTGCATTTTATAGAATAAAATTATAGCGTATTACATTATATGGTATAACGTTATAACGTGTTACGTTATATAGTATAACGTTATAACGTATTACTTTATATAGTATAATTTCATAACGTATGACGTTACACAGAATAACGCTATAACGTATTACGTTACATGGTATAACGGTATAACGTATTGCATTTTATAGGATAACGTTATAACGTATTACACTATATGGCATAACGTAATAACGTATTACGTTATATGGTATAACGTTATAACATATTCAGTTTTATAGTGTAATGTTATAACGTATTACGTTATATAGTATAACGTTATACCGTCTTACGTTATATAGTATAATGTTATAACGTATTACTTTATATAGTATAATTTTATAACGTATGACGTTACATAGAATAACGTTATAACGTATTACGTTATATGGTATAACGTTATAACGTATTGCATTTAATAGAATAACGTTATAACGTTTTACATTATATGGTATAATGTTGTAACGTATTACGTTATAAAGTATAACGTTATAACGTATTACATTAGATAGTATAACGTTATAACGAATTACGTTATGTAGTGTAGCATTATAACGTATTACGTTATATAGTACAACGTTATAACGTATTACGTCATATAGAACAACGTTATAACGGTATAACGTTATATAGTATAACGTTATATAGTATAACGCTATATCGTATTACATTATATAGTGTAACGTTATAACGTATGACGTTTCACAGAATAACGTAATAACGTATTACGATATATGGAATAACGTTATTACGTATTTCGTTTTATGGAATAACGTTATACCGTATTACATTATATAGTGTAACGTTGTAACGTATGACGTTCTACAGAATAACGTTATAACGTATGACGTTACATAGAATAACGTTATAAAGTATTACGTTATATGGTGTAACGTTATAACGTATTACGTTATATAGTATAACGTTATAACGTATGACGTTACATACAAAAACGTTAAGACGTGTTACGTTATACGGTATAAAGTTATAACGTATTACGTGTTTTAGTATAACTTTATAACGTATTACGTTTTATAGTATAACTTTATAACGTATTACGTTATATAGTATAACGTTATAACGTATTACGTTTTATAGAATAACGTTATAACATATTACGTTTTATGGTATGAAGTTATAAAGTATTACGTTTTTTAGTATAACTTTATAACGTATAACGTTTTATAGCATAACTTTATAACGCATTATGTTATATAGTATAACGCTATATTGTATAACGTTATAACGTATTACGTTATATAGTATAAGGTTATAATGTATTACATTTTATGGTATAACGTTATAACGTATTACGTTATATGGTATAACATTATAACGAATTGCATTTTATAGAATAACGTTATAACGAATTGCGACATATGGTATAACGTTATGACATATTCAGTATGATAGTGTAATGTTATAACGTATTACGTTATATAGTATAACGTTATACAGTATTACGTTATATAGTATAACGTTATAACGTATTACTTTATATAGTAGAATTTTATAACGTATGACGTTACATAGAATTACGTTATATCGTATTACGTTATATGGTATAACGTTATAACGTATTACGTTTTATAGAATATCGTTATACCGTATTACGTTATATAGTATAACGTTATACCGTATTACGTTATATAGTGTAACGTTATAACGTATGACGTTACATAGAATTACGTTATATCGTATTACGTTATATAGTATAACGTTATAACTTATTACGTTATATAGAATAACGTAATAACGTATTACGCTAAATAGTATAACGTTATAACGTATGACGTTATATGGTGTAACGTTATCACGTATTACGTTTTATAGTATATCGTTATAACGTATTACGTTAGGTAGTATATCGTTATAACGTGTTACGGTATATAATATAATTTTATAACGTATTGCGTTTTATCGTATAACGTTATAACGTATTACGTTTTATAGAATAACGTTATAACGTATTACGTTATATGGTATAACGTTATAACGTATTACGTATTATGGAATAACGTTCTAACGTATTACATTGTATATTATAACGTTATAACGTATTACATTAGATAGTATAACGTTATAACGAATTACGTTAGGCAGTGTAGCATTATAACGTATTACGTTATATAGTATATCGTTATAACGTATTACGTTATATACTGTAACGTTATATACTTATACTTTATGGCGTATTACGTTTTATAGTATAAAGTTACAACGTATTACGTTATATAGTATAACGTTATAACATATTATGTTTTATAGTGTAACGTTATAACGTATTACGTTATATAATATAACGTTATAACGTATTACAGTATATGGTATAACGTTATAGCGTATTGCGTTATATAGTATAATTTTATAAGGTATTACGTTGTATAGAATAACGCTTTAACGTATTACGATATATGGTATAACGTTATAACGTATTACGTTTTATGGAATAACATTCTAACGTATTACATTGTATAGTATAACGTTATAACGTATTACATAAGATAGTATAACTTTATAACGAATTACGTTAGGCAGTGTAGCATTATAACGTATTACGTTATATAGTATATCGTCATAACGTATTATGTTATATACTATAACGTTATATACTTAAACTTTATGACGTATTACGTTTTATAGTATAAAGTTACAACGTATTACGTTATATAGTATAACTTTATAACGTATTACGATATACAGTATAAAGTTATAAAGTATTACGTTTTTTAGTATAACTTTATAACGTATTACGTTTTATAGTATAACTTTATAACGCATTATGTTATATAGTATAACGCTATATTGTATAACGTTATAACGTATTACGTTATATAGTATAACGTTATAATGTATTACATTTTATGGTATAACGCTATAACGTATTACGTTATATGGTATAACATTATAACGAATTGCATTTTATAGAATAACGTTATAACGAATTGCGACATATGGTATAACGTTATAACATATTCAGTTTTATAGTGTAATGTTATAACGTATAACGTTATATAGTATAACGTTATACCGTATTACGTTATATAGTATAACGTTATAATGTATTACTTTATATAGTATAATTTTATAACGTGTGACGTTACATAGAATAACGTTATAACGTATTACGTTTTATAGTACAAAGTTATAACGTATTACGTTAGACAGAATAACGTAGTAACGTATTACGTTATATAGTATAACGTTACACCGTATCACATTATATAGAGTAACGTTATAACGCATGACGTTCCGCAGAATAACTTTATAACGTATTACGTTATATAGTATAATGCTATACCGTATTACGTTATATCGTATAATTTTATAACGTATGACGTTCTACAGAATAACGTTATAACGTATGACGTCATATAGAATAACGTTATAACGGTATAACGTTATATAGTATAACGTTATATAGTATAACGCTATATCGTATTACATTATATCGTATAACGTTATAACGTATTACGTTTTATAGAATAACGTTATAACATATTACGTTTTATGGTATAAAGTTATAAAGTATTACGTTTTTTAGGATAACTTTATAACGTATTACGTTTTATGGTATATCTTTATAACGTATGACGTTACATAAAATAATGTTATAACGTATTACGTTATTTTCCATAACGTTATAACGTATTACGTTATAAGCTATAACGTTATAACGTATAACGTTATATGCTATAACGTTATAAGTTACTACGTTTTATAGTGTAAAGTTTTAACGTATCACGTTATATAGTATAACATTATACCGTATTACGTTATATAGAATAACGTTATAACGTTTTACATTAGATAGTATAACGCTAAAACTTATTACGTTATGTAGTATAACATTGTAACGTATTACGTTAGGAAGTATAACATTATAACGTATTACGTTATATGGTACAACGTTATACGGTGTTACGTTATATAGTGTAACGTTATAACGTATGACGTTCCACAGAATAACGTTATAACGAATTACGACATATGGCATAACGTTATAACGTATTACGTTTTATGGAATAACGTTCTAACGTATTACATTGTATAGTATAACGTTATAACGTATTACGCTAGGTAGTATAACGTTATAACGTATTACGTTATATAGTATAACGTAATAACGTATTACGTTATATAGTATAACGTTATAACGAGTTACGATATATAGTGTAAAGCAATAACGTATGACGTTATACCGTATAACGTTATATCGTATCACGTTATATAGTGTAACGTTATAACGGATGACGTTACATAGAATAACGTTATAACTTATTACGTTATATGGTATAACGTTATAACGTATTGCGCTTTATAGAATAACGTTATAACGTATTACGGTATATGGCATAACGTTATAACGTATTACGTTTTATGGAATAACGTTCTAACGTATTACATTGTATAGTATAACGTTATAACGTATTACGCTAGGTAGTATAACGTTATAACGTATTACGTTATATAGTATAACGTAATAACGTATTACGTTATATAGTATAACGTTATAACGAGTTACGATATATAGTGTAAAGCAATAACGTATGACGTTATACAGTATAACGTTATATCGTATCACGTTATATAGTGTAACGTTATAACGGATGACGTTACATAGAATAACGTTATAACTTATTACGTTATATGGTATAACGTTATAACGTATTGCGCTTTATAGAATAACGTTATAACGTATTACGGTATATGGTATAACGTTATAACGTATTACGTTTTATAGAATATCGTTATACCGTATTACGTTATATAGTATAACGTTATAACGCATGACGTTTCGCAGAATAACGTTATAACGTATTACTTTATATAGAATAAGGTAATAACGTATTATGTTATATAGTATTACGTTATAACGTATTACGTTATATGGTATAACGTTATAACGTATTACGTTATATGGTATAACGTTATACCGTATTACATTATATAGAGTAACGTTATAACGCATGATGTTCCGCAGAATAACGTTATAACGTATTACGTTATATAGAATAAGGTAATAACGTATTATGTTATATAGTATTACGTTACAACGTATTACATTATATGGTATAACATCATAACGTATTACGTTTTATTGGTTAACGTTATAACGCATTACATTTTATAGTATAAAGTTATATGGTATGACGTTATAACGTATTACGTTTTATAGTACAACGTAATAACACATTACATTATATAGTGTAACGTTGTAACGTATGACGTTACATAGAATAACGTTATAACGTATTACGTTATATGGTATAACGTTATACCGTATTACGTTATATAGTATAACGTTATATCATATTACATTACATAGAGTAACGGTATAACGCATGACGTTCGACAGAATAACGTTATAACGTATGACGTTTTATAGAATAACGTTATAACGTATTACGTTTTATAGTATAGAGTTATAACGTATTACGTCATACAGTATAACGTAATAACGTATTACGTTTTATAGTATAACGTAATGACATATTACATTATATAGTGTAACGTTATAACGTATGACGTTATATAGTATAATGTCATATCGTATCACGTTATATAGTGAGACGTTATAACGTATGACGTTACACAGAATAACGTTATAACGTATTGCATTTCATAGAATAACGTTATAACGTATTACGTTATATAGTATAACGTTATACCGTTTGACGTTATATAGTACAACGTTATAATGTATTACTTTATATAGTATAACTTTATAACGTATGACGTTACATAGAATAACGTTATAACGTATTACGTTTTATAGTATAAAGTTATAACGTATTATGTTATATAGTATAACTTTATAACGTATTACGTTTTATAGCATAATGTTATAACTTATTACGTTATATAGTATAACGTAATAACGTATTACGTTATATAGTATAACGTTATATCGTATCACGTTATATAGTGTAACGTTATAACGTATGACGTTACATAGAATAACGTTATAACGCATGACGTTACATAGAATAACGTTATAAAGTATTACGTTATATGGTACAACGTTATAACGTATTCAGTTTTATAGTGTAATGTTATAACGTATTACGTTATATAGTATAACGTTATACCGTATTACGTTATATAGTATAACGTTATAACGTATTACTGTATATAATATAATTTTATAACGTATGACGTTACATAGAATAACGTTATAACGTATTACGTTATATGGTATAACGTTATAACGTACTGCATTTTATAGAATAAAATTATAGCGTATTACATTATATGGTATAACGTTATAACGTATTACGTTATATAGTATAACGTTATAACGTATTACTTTATATAGTATAATTTCATAACGTATGACGTTACACAGAATAACGCTATAACGTATTACGTTACATGGTATAACGGTATAACGTATTGCATTTTATAGGATAACGTTATAACGTATTACACTATATGGCATAACGTAATAACGTATTACGTTATGTGGTGTAACGTTATAACATATTCAGTTTTATAGTGTAATGTTATAACGTATTACGTTATGTAGTATAACGTTATACAGTATTACGTTATATAGTATAATGTTATAGTGTCTAACTTTATATAGTATAATTTTATAACGTATGACGTTACATAGAATAACGTTATAACGTATTACGTTATATGGTATAACGTTATAACGTATTGCATTTAATAGAATAACGTTATAACGTTTTACATTATATGGTATAATGTTGTAACGTATTACGTTATAAAGTATAACGTTATAACGTATTACATTAGATAGTATAACGTTATAACGAATTACGTTATGTAGTGTAGCATTATAACGTATTACGTTATATAGTATAACGTTATAACGTATTACGTCATATAGAACAACGTTATAACGGTATAACGTTATATAGTATAACGTTATATAGTATAACGCTATATCGTATTACATTATATAGTGTAACGTTATAACGTATGACGTTTCACAGAATAACGTAATAACGTATTACGATATATGGAATAACGTTATTACGTATTTCGTTTTATGGAATAACGTTATACCGTATTACATTATATAGTGTAACGTTATAACGTATGACGTTCTACAGAATAACGTTATAACGTATGACGTTACATAGAATAACGTTATAAAGTATTACGTTATATGGTGTAACGTTATAACGTATTACGTTATATAGTATAACGTTATAACGTATGACGTTACATACAAAAACGTTAAGACGTGTTACGTTATACGGTATAAAGATATAAAGTATTACGTTTTTTAGTATAACTTTATAACGTATTACGTTTTATAGTATAACTTTATAACGTATTACGTTATATAGTATAACGTTATAACGTATTACGTTTTATAGAATAACGTTATAACATATTACGTTTTATGGTATGAAGTTATAAAGTATTACGTTTTTTAGTATAACTTTATAACGTATAACGTTTTATAGCATAACTTTATAACGCATTATGTTATATAGTATAACGCTATATTGTATAACGTTATAACGTATTACGTTATATAGTATAAGGTTATAATGTATTACATTTTATGGTATAACGTTATAACGTATTACGTTATATGGTATAACATTATAACGAATTGCATTTTATAGAATAACGTTATAACGATTGCGACATATGGTATAACGTTATAACATATTCAGTTTTATAGTGTAATGTTATAACGTATTACGTTATATAGTATAACGTTATACCGTATTACGTTATATAGTATAACGTTATAATGTATTACTTTATATAGTATTATTTTATAACGTATGACGTTACATAGAATAACGTTATAACGTATTACGTTTTATAGTATAAAGTTATAACGTATTATGTTATATAGTATAACGTTATACCGTTTTACATTATATAGAGTAACGATATAACGCATGACGTCCCGCAGAATAACTTTATAACGTATTACGTTTTATAGTATAACTTTATAACGTATTACGTTAGACAGAATAACGTAGTAACGTATTACGTTATATAGTATAACGTCATACCGTATCACATTATATAGAGTAACGTTATAACGCATGACGTTCCGCAGAATAACTTTATAACGTATTACGTTTTATAGTATAACTTTATGACGTATTACGTTAGATAGAATAACGTAATAACGTATTATGTTATATAGTATGACGTTATAACGTATTACATTATATAATGTAACGTTACATAGTATAACGTTATAACGTATTACGTTATATAGTATAAAGTTATAACGTATTACATTTTATGGTATAACGATATAACGTATTACGTTATATGGTATAACATTATAACGTATTGCATTTTATAGAATAACGTTATAACGAATTACGACATACGGTATAACGTTATAACAAATTCAGTTTTATAGTGTAATGTTATAACGTATTACGTTATATAGTATAACGCTATACTGTATTACGTTATATGGTATAACGTTATAACCAGTTACGTTATATAGTGTAACGTTATAATGTATGACGTTATATAGTGTAAAGTTATAACGTATTACGTTATACCGTATAATGTAATAACGTATTACGTTTTATAGTATAAAGTTATACCTTATTACGTTATATAGTATAACGTGATACGGTATTACGTTATATAGTATAATTTTATAACGTATGACGTTACATAGAATAACGTAGTAACGTATTACGTTATATGGTATAACGTTATAACGTATTGCATTTTATAGTATAACGTTATAACGTATTACATTATATGGTATAATGCTATAACGTATTACGTGATAAAGTATAACGTTATAACGTATTACATTAGATAGTATAACGTTATAACGAATTACGTTAGGTAGTGTAGCATTATAACGTATTACGTTATATGGTATAACATTATAGCGTATTGCATTTTATAGAATAACGTTATAACGGATTACGTTATATGGTAGAGCGTTATAATGTATTGCATTTTATAGAATAACGTTATAACGTATTACATTATATGGTATAACGTTATAACGTATTACGTTATAGAGTATAACATTATAACGTATTGCATTTTATAGAATAACGTTTAAACGAATTACGACATATGGTATAACGTTATGACATATTCAGTATGATAGTGTAATGTTATAACGTATTACGTTATATAGTATAACGTTATACAGTATTACGTTATATAGTATAACGTTATACAGTATTACGTTATATAGTAAAACGTTATAACGTATTACTTTATATAGTAGAATTTTATAACGTATGACGTTACATAGAATAACGTTATAACGTATTACGTTATATGGTATAACGTTATAACTTATTGCATTTTATAGAATAACGTTATAACGGATTACGTTATATGGTAGAACGTTATAATGTATTGCATTTTATAGAATAACGTTATAACGTATTACATTATTTGGTATAACGTTATAACGTATGACGTTACATAGAATAACTTTATAACGTATTACGTTATATAGAATAACGTAATAACGTATTACGCTATATAGTATAACGTTATAACGTATTGCGTTATATGGTATAACGTTATAGCGTATTACGTTTTATAGAATATCGTTATACCGTATTACGTTATATAGTATAACATTATACCGTATTACGTTATATAGTGTAACGTTATAACGTATGACGTTACATAGAATTACGTTATATCGTATTACGTTATATAGTATAACGTTATAACTTATTACGTTATATAGAATAACGTAATAACGTATTACGCTAAATAGTATAACGTTATAACGTATGACGTTATATGGTGTAACGTTATCACGTATTACGTTTTATAGTATATCGTTATAACGTATTACGTTAGGTAGTATATCGTTATAACGTGTTACGGTATATAATATAATTTTATAACGTATTGCGTTTTATCGTATAACGTTATAACGTATTACGTTTTATAGAATAACGTTATAACGTATTACGTTATATGGTATAACGTTATAACGTATTACGTTTTATGGAATAACGTTCTAACGTATTACATTGTATATTATAACGTTATAACGTATTACATTAGATAGTATAACGTTATAACGAATTACGTTAGGCAGTGTAGCATTATAACGTATTACGTTATATAGTATATCGTTATAACGTATTACGTTATATACTATAACGTTATATACTTAAACTTTATGGCGTATTACGTTTTATAGTATAAAGTTACAACGTATTACGTTATATAGTATAACGTTATATGGTATAACGTTATAACATATTATGTTTTATAGTGTAACGTTATAACGTATTACGTTATATAGTATAACGTTATAACGTATTACAGTATATGGTATAACGTTATAGCGTATTGCGTTATATAGTATAATTTTATAAGGTATTACGTTGTATAGAGTAACGCTTAAACGTATTACGATATATGGTATAACGTTATAACGTATTACGTTTTATGGAATAACATTCTAACGTATTACATTGTATAGTATAACGTTATAACGTATTACATTAGATAGTATAACTTTATAACGAATTACGTTAGGCAGTGTAGCATTATAACGTATTACGTTATATAGTATATCGTCATAACGTATTATGTTATATACTATAACGTTATATACTTAAACTTTATGACGTATTACGTTTTATAGTATAAAGTTACAACGTATTACGTTATATAGTATAACTTTATAACGTATTACGATATACAGTATAAAGTTATAAAATATTACGTTTTTTAGTATAACTTTATAACGTATTACGTTTTATAGTATAACTTTATAACGCATTATGTTATATAGTATAACGCTATATTGTATAACGTTATAACGTATTACGTTATATAGTATAACGTTATAATGTATTACATTTTATGGTATAACGTTATAACGTATTACGTTATATGGTATAACATTATAACGAATTGCATTTTATAGAATAACGTTATAACGAATTGCGACATATGGTATAACGTTATAACATATTCAGTTTTATAGTGTAATGTTATAACGTATAACGTTATATAGTATAACGTTATACCGTATTACGTTATATAGTATAACGTTATAATGTATTACTTTATATAGTATAATTTTATAACGTGTGACGTTACATAGAATAACGTTATAACGTATTACGTTTTATAGTATAAAGTTATAACGTATTACGTTAGACAGAATAACGTAGTAACGTATTACGTTATATAGTATAACGTTACACCGTATCACATTATATAGAGTAACGTTATAACGCATGACGTTCCGCAGAATAACTTTATAACGTATTACGTTATATAGTATAACGCTATACCGTATTACGTTATATCGTATAATTTTATAACGTATGACGTTCTACAGAATAACGTTATAACGTATGACGTCATATAGAATAACGTTATAACGGTATAACGTTATATAGTATAACGTTATATAGTATAACGCTATATCGTATTACATTATATCGTATAACGTTATAACGTATTACGTTTTATAGAATAACGTTATAACATATTACGTTTTATGGTATAAAGTTATAAAGTATTACGTTTTTTAGGATAACTTTATAACGTATTACGTTTTATGGTATATCTTTATAACGTATGACGTTACATAAAATAATGTTATAACGTATTACGTTATTTTCCATAACGTTATAACGTATTACGTTATAAGCTATAACGTTATAACGTATAACGTTATATGCTATAACGTTATAAGTTACTACGTTTTATAGTGTAAAGTTTTAACGTATCACGTTATATAGTATAACATTATACCGTATTACGTTATATAGAATAACGTTATAACGTATTACATTAGATAGTATAACGCTAAAACTTATTACGTTATGTAGTATAACATTGTAACGTATTACGTTAGGAAGTATAACATTATAACGTATTACGTTATATGGTACAACGTTATACGGTGTTACGTTATATAGTGTAACGTTATAACGTATGACGTTCCACAGAATAACGTTATAACGAATTACGACATATGGCATAACGTTATAACGTATTACGTTTTATGGAATAACGTTCTAACGTATTACATTGTATAGTATAACGTTATAACGTATTACGCTAGGTAGTATAACGTTATAACGTATTACGTTATATAGTATAACGTAACAACGTATTACGTTATATAGTATAACGTTATAACGAGTTACGATATATAGTGTAAAGCAATAACGTATGACGTTATACCGTATAACGTTATATCGTATCACGTTATATAGTGTAACGTTATAACGGATGACGTTACATAGAATAACGTTATAACTTATTACGTTATATGGTATAACGTTATAACGTATTGCGCTTTATAGAATAACGTTATAACGTATTACGGTATATGGTATAACGTTATAACGTATTACGTTTTATAGAATATCGTTATACCGTATTACGTTATATAGTATAACGTTATAACGCATGACGTTTCGCAGAATAACGTTATAACGTATTACTTTATATAGAATAAGGTAATAACGTATTATGTTATATAGTATTACGTTATAACGTATTACGTTATATGGTATAACGTTATAACGTATTACGTTATATGGTATAACGTTATACCGTATTACATTATATAGAGTAACGTTATAACGCATGATGTTCCGCAGAATAACGTTATAACGTATTACGTTATATAGAATAAGGTAATAACGTATTATGTTATATAGTATTACGTTACAACGTATTACATTATATGGTATAACGTCATAACGTATTACGTTTTATTGGTTAACGTTATAACGCATTACATTTTATAGTATAAAGTTATATGGTATGACGTTATAACGTATTACGTTTTATAGTACAACGTAATAACACATTACATTATATAGTGTAACGTTGTAACGTATGACGTTACATAGAATAACGTTATAACGTATTACGTTATATAGTATAAAGTTATAACGTATTACATTTTATGGTATAACGTTATAACGCATTACGTTATATGGTACAACATTATAACGTATTGCATTTTATAGAATAACGTTATAACGGATTACGACATATGGTATAACGTTATAACATATTCAGTTTATAGTGTAATGTTATAACGTATTACGTTATATAGTATAACGTTATACCGTATTACGTTATATAGTATAACGTTATAATGTATTACTTTATATAGTATAATTTTATAACGTATGACGTTACATAGAATAACGTTGTAACGTATTACGTTATATAGTATAACGTTATAACGTATTACGTTAGGTAGTATAACGTTATAACGTATTACGTTATATAGTTTGACGTCATAACGTATTACGTTAGGTAGTATAACGTTATAACGTATGACGTTTCACAGAATAACGTTATAACGTATTACGATATATGCTATAACGTTATAACGTATTACGTTTTATAGTGTAAAGTTATAACGATATAACGTATTACGTTATATGCTATAACGTTATAACGTATTACGTTTTATGGAATAACGTTCTAACGTATTACATTGTATAGTATAACGTTATAACGTATTACGTTAGGTAGTATAACGTTATAACGTATTACGTTACGTATTGTAGCATTATAACGTATTACGTTATATGGTATAGCGTTATAACGTATTACGTTATATAGTATAAAGTCATTACGTATTAGGTTATATAGTATAACGTAATAACGTATTACATTATATAGTGTAACGTTAGAACGTATGACGTTCCACAGAATAACGTTATAGCGCATTACGATATACGGTATAACGTTATAACGTATCACGTTTTATGGAATAACATTCTAACGTATTACATTGTATAGTATAACGTTATAACGTATTACATTACATAGTATAACGTTATAACGAATTACGTTAGGTAGTGTAGCATTATAACGTATTACGTTAGGTAGTATAACGTTATAACGTATGACGTTTCACAGATAACGTTATAACGTCTTACTTTATATAGAATAACGATATACCGTATTACATTATATAGTGTAACGTTAGAACGTATGACGTTCCACAGAATAACGTTATTGCGTATTACGATATATGCTATAACGTTATAACGTATTACGTTTTATGGAATAACGTTCTAACGTATTACATTGTATAGTATAACGTTATAACGTATTACATTAGATAGAATAACGCTAGAACGTATGACGTTACATGGAATAACGTTATAAAGTATTACGTTACATGGTATAACGTTATAACTTATTACGTTTTATGGAATAACGTTCTAACGTATTACATTGTATAGTATAACGTTATAACGTATTACATTAGATAGTATAACTTTATAACGAATTACGTTAGGTAGTGTAGCATTATAACGTATTACGTTAGGTAGTATAACGTTATAACGTATTACGTTAGGCAGTGTAACATTATAACGTACTACGTTATATAGTATAGCGTTATAACGTATCATATTATATAGTGTAACCTTATAACATATGACGTTACGCAGCATAACGTTATAACGTATTACGTTACATAGTTTAAAGTCATTACGTATTAGGTTATATAGTATAACTTAATAACGTATTACATTATATAGTGTAATGTTATAACTTATAACGTTACATAGAATAACGTTATAACGTATTCCGTTATATAGTATAACGCTATAACGCATTACGTTAGTTAGTATAACGTTATAACGTATTACGTTATATAGAATAACGTAATAACGTATTACATTATATGGTATAATGTTATAACGTATTGCATTTTATAGAATAACGCTATAACGTATAACATTATATGGCATAACGTTATAACGTTTAACGTCATGTAGAATAACGTTATAACGTATTACGACATATGGTATAACGTTATAACGTGTTACGTTATATAATATAATTTTATAGCGTATTGCGTTTTATCGTATAACGTTATAACGTATTACGTTTTATAGAATAACGTTATATCGTATTACGTTAGGTAGTTTGGACGAAAAACTTACATCCGGCGGAAGCGTTGCCGCACCGGAAACGATCTCTCTCACGCTGCTAAAATCGCGATTTGGCACCATTGGATGCTTCGCAGGACCAATTAAAACTGGAGGGACCAAAGGTATATGCGTAATTCTGTATTTTTCTACGGAACTGAGTAACGTTTCCATCTCGAAATTTCGCATTATGTACACAGCTGCACCGCAACTTATTGCCGTATTCATCATTCCGAACGCATAACCGCGAAATAATGGCAAGAAAACTAGTATTCGGTCTCCACGTCGATTGTCCATTGATCCTGGGGCACTTCGATTAAGAACAAAATGCAATTGAATCGAATATTTATAATTTCAACTAGAATGATAAGAGTTAAGAAGCACAACAATAGAGAAAATATTATATAGTTGATTTGAATAAGGAATGGTTTGTTAATCATATAAAACGAATAATATATATTTAAATTTGGCATAAATAAAAAATAAATTTCGAAATATATGTGTGGTCGGAGATCAACCGGATACATTGTGTATATTAATTTAATATATTTACCTTGGAGTTTGGATGAAAAGTAACAAATTTCGATGAGACAACATTACTCTAAGGCTATTGAGGGTGCGCGCCAAGGATATGCAGACATCTGGGTGCCATCCTGTCCGTGGTGTGTGGCCTGGTCTCTGATGTGAATTGACGCTACACTCCCGAGGGAGCAGGAGGGTGGGGAGTGGAGAGTGGTAGAGGCGAGGAAGAAGAGACGGAAGAACAAAAATCAGAGGAAGACAGCCGTCGCCGTTGGAGGAGAGACAGCGAGGAAAGGGGCGAACGTGGCACCGCCGACGAGGGTACGCCAGCAGCAATCCCAGACCAGGACGACAGGCGCGGTGAAAGCGAGCGCCGCCGCAACAAGCAGAGGACCGTCGCAGGCACCGAGGCGGTCACGCTCCCTCGCGCACCGCGAACATCCGCGGTGACTCTGACGCTGAACGAGGGAGCAAGGATGTCGTACGCCGACGTCCTCGCGGCAGCCGGAGCGAAGGTCCCGCTCTCGGAGCTCGGCGTGGAGCAGGTGGGGATGAAGAAGGCGATGACGGGCGCCATCATCATCAGAGTCCCTGGAGACAGGGACAGGGGAAAGGCGACGCTGCTGGCGACGCTGCTGGCGACGCGTCTGGCCGAGGCGCTATACCCAACTGCGGCGAGAGTCGCCACGCCTACCTGGATGGCGGAGCTTCGAGAGACCGGGATAGACATCTCGGTCAAGAAGGAGGAGCTGCGGAAAGCACTGGCCTCGGCGGCAGGATGCGGCTGCGCGGAGGTTCAGGTCGGCGAGAACGGCGGCAGAGGTGGCCTAGGGTCTGCCTGGATCAAGTGCCCAGTGGCAGGAGCCCGGAAAGTATCCCAGGCAGGGAAAATAGCCCTGGGCTGGTCAACCGCCAGGATTCGAGCCATCCCGAAGCGGCCCCTGCAGCGCTTCAGGTGCCTGGAGGTGGGGCACGTACGCGCAACATGCGTGTCCAACGAGGATCGAGGCCACCTGTGTTACAGTTGCGGCGGAAGCGGACACCGCGCCAGAGGCTGTCCCGCCTTTGCTCCCAAGTGCTCCCTGTGCGAGTCGCTCGGGACGCCCGCCAATCACAGGATGGGCGGTGCGGAATGCCCCCCCCCCCCCGAAAGTCAAGAGGAGGAGACCAATCCGCGAGCCAGCAGCTGCGGAAAGGACACCAAGGAGAACCGCCAAAGCAGCAGCGGCAGATGGTCGGGAGGAGGCCATAGAGGTGACCGAGTAGTTCAAGCGCCTCCTCCAATGCAATCTCTGTAGGTCGAGAAGGGCGCAAGATCTGCTCTTCCAGACCATACGGGAGTGGAGTAATGGTGGTAGCGGTATACGACTCCCCCAACATCGACCTGGCTGCGTACAGGGACTTCCGGGAACGGGTCGGCGAGTGCGTCGGAAGATGCCTCCCCCGCAAGGTACTCGTCCTCTGGGACTTCAATGCCCACTCGATGCAATGGGGAAATCCCAGGACCAACTCTCGGGGACGGACGCTTACCGATTGGGCAGCGGGTCGCGGGCTCCTGCTGGCAAACAGGGGCTCGGCGAGCACCTGCGTGGCGTGGAGAGGATTGTATTCGCCGTAGAGTTTATACTAGCGGGCAAGAATTGTTATTGAGTATTACTGGATGTGATGTAGCACTCGCATTGCGCGACAACGTGAGATACAAGAAATACGCGATTTTCTTTAATATCGAGACGCGCACGTGGATAGATTGGACGCCATTATTGTAATGGTAGTGGCAGGACGTACGCGTGGTGCCGAACGATGCGCAGGCGAGGTGGTTTGTCGCGTCGATGTGTGGCGTCGCCACCTTACGGGCAGCACACTAGGGTATGTACGGCCGGCTCGACTTAAGTTCCTATTATGAAGAAATAAAGTCAGGTCGACCAGAGTTCTAGTTATATATCGTTTATTTTATTTATTTTATTTATTTTGCCACTCGAGCCAAACTTCCTTGGTGAATAAATAAGAATAAATGAGTATGAAGGGTGCTGCGTACGTGGAGGCTTTATTTGAGTTACGCGGCGTCGTGTGGGTTGGGGAATGCAGGTATATGCGCTTCTTATATATATTATTTATTTACTTTACTCGTTTATTTATTTATTTATTTAACTATTGGTTGATTATTTATTATTTATTTGTTTTGATATTATTTATTTATTTACTTATTTATTATTAATATTTATTATTAGTTATGTTGGTTTATTTGTTATTTAGTTATTATTCATTTATTTATTTATTTAGTTAGCTGATTGTTTATTTATTTATTACTATATTATATATTTATACATGCGGTGATCTGCGTATGTATCATCAGGCCTCTTATTGAAGCGCAGGCGTTAGCTTGATATATTTAGTTTATTTTAGCGTTATATAAATGTAGCTTGATAGATTTAGTTTATTGTAGCTGTGTAGAAATTTCTAAGATAATATTTAATTATGAGGATATTACTATGTGTTGCTCCTAGATACTTATTTATTTATTTATTCGTTATATATGTCTTATTTCTATTATACTGGCTCTTTGTTGACGACTTGGCGAGTTCTTTTGGTTATGATTGGATACATTCGAACGGTTTTGGCTAGGAGGTGGAACCCCAGGCACCCCCTTGTACAGTAGCAGCGACTGGGGCAAAGGCGAACAGCAAGAGGTTGGCGGTTAGTATTGAAAACCCAAGGATAGTGTCGGACATCAGAATAAGTCACAACGTCACCATATCGGTGGCACCGAGGATTATGGGGGACGAGGAAGGTGATCCCTTTAAGCCTAGTAGGAAAATTCAGAGGAGTCCCACGATCGGTGGTAGGCCCGATATTGAAGTAGCGGAAGAATTGGTGGTGTACCGAAACTGGATTGAAATTAGCTCAAGACAAGACGGAGGTGATTCTACTTACCGGAAATCGTATCACAAGGTCAAGGACGTCAATATGGGCAAGTACCTGTTGATGACTAAATAGAAGGTTAGATATCTTGGGGTGCAATAGGACAATAATAGAAAATTCTCATTACATCTAGGAAAGGTGTGTGTCATGGTTGATACCCCAATAGGAGCGATTAGGACATCGTTGCCGAACGTCAATGGGCCCATCGACTCAGTTAGGAAACTATTACGGAGTGCGGGAGTCGGTGGTGCTTTATGCCACACCGATATGTGTCAAAGCCCCAGCAATACGGAAAAACAATAACATTCCGAAGATGTCGATAGTGATCGAATAAAAGATGAAGGGAAGAGTAGCTCTACTGCAGAGAGGATAATTGGACCAGAAAGCTGATTGACGACGCCTGCATTTTTAATAGAGAACGATTAGGAAAGAGACACACCCAAGATGCCGGGATTGTGATGTCGAAGGTGAAGATGCAGAGCATGCGTTGTTCAATTGCCCCAGATGGGACAATGGAAGTACGTTGTTGGATAATTACGTAGGCGAAATACTGGCAACCAATAACGTAATCGACGTGGTCGTCAATAGCGAGGAGAACTGGGCTAGATGCCAAGGGCTTTGCCGAAAGAAAATGATAGCTCAATCAGGTAGACAAGATAAGGAGAGGAACATGGAGAGAAGAAGGAGAGGATTAACTAGAAGAAGATCATAATAAGATGAGAGGTACACTCAGTAAGAAGACCAACCCCGAAGTAATGCCGAGAGGTGGTTCCAGGGTTGGTTCTTGTACCGATAGAGGAGAGAGACAGAGGAGGGGTTTTTTGGTGGGTAGAGGTGCTATCATCTTGCCAAGTCCCGCATAATCCAGGCGCGCGCTAACGTACCTAGTTATGCGTAACTGCATTCTCCTCTCCTCTCAAAACAAAAAATGTGCAAAATAGGAATGAGTATGGATATGAATTTTTAAATTACTATCTGTCAATAAATATCCACAATTAGTAAATTTAGGTTTAAGATTATATTATATTTGGGTTAATATACAAATGCGAATGATCTTTTACTATGAAATGCATAAAATAAAAGTAGATATCAATTGGTGCCACCAGATGACTTGTTATTTTGCGTGTTAAGTAAATATACCACAAAATTTCAGTTGATATAATAACCGTCACTTGTTGATCAAATATCGTTGATGTTTGGATAAGGTATGTATTTCTGTTTGTTTTAAAATAAAAACAACAGGTTGTAATAGACGTACGATTATAAATTGTAACGTATCGCTATTAAAAATCATTTTTGTTCTTCTGGAAGATTAGGGAAGAATACTGTTCTTTGTTTGTATTCAAGTAAGGACAACGAGAGAGTGAGTGAAGCGTAAAGCATTAGAAAGCGTAGGCGAGAATTTATCTTCAGTAACATTAGTGATGGATGCCTGAAAAAGGCAAACGCGTGTAGAATCTGTGGTTTCAGTTTAATGTTTATACCGATGCAGTTATCTCTTCCTGGCAGACGAATAGTGTTTTTCTAACGCCATATTACGTTTCACCTTCTCTGAGTAGAAATTCGTGATACTCGCAAGTTTAATTTTTCAAATCCTGGCATAATCATTCATTGATTCGGTGTAATTAATACTTGGTTATGTACATGTCGAAATTTGTTTGATTCATTAAGAATGAAAGTAGCGAAAAAATGATTTTGACGGGAACTCTGTTCTTCTATACGAAAAAATGTCAATAAAGCGATATTTTAGTTTCCACTGAAATGAACAAATTATTGAAGGTTTTGAGGATTTCGAATTTTGCAGGAAAACAAGTAGTGCGCAGTTTTTCATGACAAGCGATTTACTCAGTAATTGGAAATAACCAATAGCATTTTTTGTTTAAAAAGAGTGGAATTGAAACTAATCAATTATATTATCAAATATATTAGATGCTATTTTAGTACACAGTACTGACTTAGAAGTTGTTGCTAGAAATGCGAAAAAAGGTTCACATTTCATGACATCGACATTGGAAAAGGTGGAAAATGTCTCAATTCGACATGTATATTTATCTTTTTGTTATGTTTACCGATTTTTCGGAAACGGCTTGATCAATCGGAATGACACTTTTTGCTCCTTGTAAGACATAAGTTTCCGTTGGTTCAGATATAAAATATTTTTCCATTTCTTTTTTGTAAACTATTTTTTTTTTACAAAAATCCAATTTTTATGTATACAAATTCATCAGTTATTCTGGATTGGATCGAGCTATCGAGATGAAACCTTTGCATCTTTTAAGAGTAGTCCATTGACTGGTCCCGTTTGCAAAATGTCTCCTTTTTGTTCATTGTTAAGTATTATTATTGCAAAGAATTCGTTATTTATCAATTTCATTTCCGTCTGCTCAGTGATTATTCTGCAACTGTTGGTCTGATAACGAGATGATTCTAAAACAACAGCCTGAGCAAGTAGTTTGAAATCGTGTTTTTCAACTTAGTCTTCAATTCGTGTTTCCATTGCGCGCAACATTGGCTGGTTGTTATTGTTGCTGTCGTATAAGAGAAATTTCTTGACACATCTGCGTACATCGTATTTTGTCCCTAATATTTCAGAGGTGTACAGCTAAAATAAAATTGTCTTTCACTTGCTTATATTAATTTCTACTGTCCATAAATAGCCATGCATTTTGTCGAATATTTGTTGTAGATGGCTTTCGGATTTTAAAGCTTTATTGTCTCTCGCGCATATTAGTAGGTCATTCGCGAATATTATCGCTTCTTTATTTTTATCGTTATTTGCGCTACAATTTACATCGCTATAAATTAAATAAAATCGGGGAGTTCACGGCTTCTTGTTATGGGTCGTCTTTGATTTTAGATACTTTGTTTAAACTGTTCTGGCTGTTACGTAAAATTGCTTGTTACGTAACATGTTCTAAATTATGACTATTATTTGGTGTAAACTATCTAAGTACTATCCATAGCGCTGCTTGACTTCCGTAAATGGACCAGAACGAGTGTTATTTATATTTCTATATGTCGGAGATGAAAGGACACCGGAACCTTCCCTTTGGAACTTTGGGAAAATCCCTTAACACTGTAACCTAGATTCTACCATAGCCGTAATTAAGCAGTTATCGTCATTCAATCCGATTGTATTTTCTCGAGATATGTGACAATGAGCTTCGGCTCGAGGCGACAACCAGTCGCCGAACGTAGCCGCGGTCAAGGAATCAACGTTTTGACTAACAAAGGTATGGAGTAATCGTGTAGCTCTCGTCAAAAAGTGTTGAAGTGGTCATTACTTCCAGGAAAACTCTACATCTTGTCTTTTTAGTTTTCTCAAGTACTGAAACCATCGAGAGCGTATAGACAAAAGACAGCGACGAAGGCAGACCTTAAACAGTAGACAGGCGACGTTGGCTTCAGAGTTTTCAGTTATAGGGTAACACTGCTAGCGTGCGGATTTGGACCAGTTCAAATTGTATTCTTACTTATAATTACACTTCTGTATGAAAATATATTATCTACCTTACAATTTATTCACGACTTTCTCTGTTTATACATCAAATAACCTCAACAAAAAAAAAATAGTTGTAGTGGCACTCGACAATAAACATTCCAACCGTTGCTGTTCGTGGATCACGACATGCAGATCCTCTTCATCTCCACAGTACATGTTCAGCTAGCCTGAGGACCCGTTATAAATCTCAAGATATAGTTAACTAAGGTCCTTCAAACAGACAAACAGTTTTTGCCCCAACTACGAAAAGATAGGGGAAATCTATGTTTCTCACGAACGATGTTTCCTGCTAGCAACTTTCTCTCAACGTCACTTTCCCTCACTTTCCGGACGAAGGCATCTCTCCGCGAATCCGATGATCTCATGTTCTGCGACACACCCCATCATAGTTTTCCTCTGCAGCATCACCACGACGGAAAGTTATTCTCTCGTGAGGTCACATCAGCGAGTTACATAGCGTCTTTACGCTCGGTGAATATTCTACTTTTTAACAAATAGTTATTTTAGTAATACTTGTACCGTAGACAAGCAAGTTGAGTAGAACTTGGACTTTGAAAAAAAAAGGGCATTTTGTTATCCCGCTGACTGCGGATTCGTTATTGAACCTAGGATCATTGTCATTGGCTTCTCGAATATCTAATTACCACGGTTACTTGTCAAATGCTGTAATAATCCTATTTGCAGTAGTAAATATTGCATAACAATAATGTCTAATCCAAATGAAGATTCGTTTCACGCCCCTAACCCTAGTCATAATGTGAACCCGACATATATATAACATTTATTGCCCGAGAAAATACATATTACACGTATATATTCTTAATAAAGAAAGAATTTCAGCTGGAATGTGGTTTTGGCAAAAGTACCGTTACGCGACGGTATGACGTAGCCATACAATATTTTGTGTCGGATTTACATTTTTAACATTTCAGTTAATGATTGAATTTAAGTCGCTACAAAAGTGACACTTTTCTACAATATTGTTTTTCCTTTCTTCAGGAGAAGAATGCGAGAACGAGTGTACTCAATGTGGTATGAGCGGTTGCTGAAGTAACTAGTTTTGTTATTCGATATTACTGTACTAAAAATATCTATAACCTATAAATGGTATATAATGGTTAAATATGTATTGAGGATGATCTCAGACACTTACATTTGAACCAATTTGGCTTTTCTGTTTAAATCAAATCGGGCAACCGTACATCTGGATCAGCTTCATTAGAAGTTTGCAGCAGAATATTTTTACTTTATTATTTAGTTGTTTGCAGTAGATTCGTGTGTTTGTTCGATTTGAAATCCGAATGTATATCTAAATAGCAAACGACTTTTTTGTGAGGGATGGATATGTTGCTATTGTATCGTAGATATCGTGTAGGCGGAATTGCTTTTTGCATCTGATACTTTGGAAATGTACGGCCCGAACAGAATTGTTTCGAATTCGCTTATATTAATTTGTGATTTCCAAATTATTTTTATTACGTGGTGTGGAAGCTCTCTTTTTCGAGCTTAAGGAAAGAAATCCAGCCAGAATGTGTTGAATGCCCTCTCTAAATCTATGAACACCGCTTCGACGCAATCACTCTCGTCTCTTGCCCAAGAGATATATGATGAATTTTGTAATTGCATGTATCGTTGAATGTTTAAATTTGATGCCAAATTGGGTGCCCGGAATTAGGTTATTTTCAATGTATATAGTGTTATTTATCATAGATTCGGATACTTTATAAATGTTGAGTAAGAGTCTCATTCATCGGTATAGCTGACAGAATCACTGTTGCTTTTCCTTCTTTTTTTAATGCTACTGCCTTTCTTGTTTTCCAGAATGGAGAAATAGTTGACATTTAAGCAATTGTTAAATATTATGCTGCAGAGTAGATGTGTGAAAGGTGTGTAAATATAGTAGGTAGGTTCTTTTAAATCAATGTTACCAAATTCGATAATTTTTTTTTATTGTTCATTTTTGAAGGTTAGATCTAACTTATTTTAATTTGTGGAAATGTCAGATAGAATTAAATCTGGATTGTCAACTTAGTATGCGTTGCGTCAGTCTGTTCGTTGTTTGTGCGATTATGCTGGTTACTTGATATATTCTTATATGGCTATTTTGTGTGTGGACTGTTTCAATGCGTGCTCTTAGTATAGACGATTAGTTTATGACTTCCCAAATTAGCCTTTTTAGGCCCTTTATTTGGAGATACTCAAGGTTTCGTCTATGTAACGCGGAGCGTACCCATGTGGCCCAGCAGTCACGTACCCCCAAGTAGACTCTGACCGTTTTTCCCATTCGGTATATGCTGAATATTTCAGTTGGAATTCAGTCGTCTTTGCCAATATCCTGAGCTTTCTCCTTATACTTTATAACCATCCAGACAATAAATGTTATTTCTCTATGTTAGTATGTTTAGTATCTCATGGTTTTCGATAATGATTATCTTATTGTCTTCGTCGAATTGTGTGACGGTACATGTCGGCTTTCATGAGTTCCTATTTGTATCCGTTCTGGTTGTGTCAGAGTATATCACTTATGTTGTGGTTTTTTGGGCGGAAGACGCAGTTAATCGATGGTGAAGGTTCTTTGGGTGTTTATTTGGATATGTTTTCCATTCTACATTTCCAGTAGTTTCTTATGAAGTTGTGGAAAGCTTTTCTAATTTCGTATTCACTCTCGTTGTTCCTCTGTTATTCTGCTCTTCTTTTTCTTTTCCAGCAACGCTAGTAATTTTTCACCGTTGCGTTTGATCTTTTATTTTAATGTACTAATTCTTTGTAGGATGATTGGTTCCCCGTGTTACTATCCTTTTTCTTGTTCTTATCTTTTGTGCTTTAGATGATTTCTATAGACATGATTTCTATAGGTAATCCGGGTACGGAATTCGATCTTTTCATGTTTTCGCTTGGTTTCAATAGTACTTTTATGCACTGTACTAGTTCCACTTCGTTTAATTCTTCTGTTATCCGTTTATTCATTGGTGTTAATTCTATGTGAAAAAACATTTGCGTAATAAAAACTAGGACTTTGTTTAAATATAACAGAATTTTTCTGTCAAAATCCAGGAAAAGATACTTACTTTTGCTACGTTTATGACTCCTTTCATATACTTGCACGGTGTGGTATTTTTCGAAGCAATTGCGTGTATGCAGGGCCGGTTTAACCAAACGAGTGGCATAATAGTACATCGATTCTCTTCTTCTACCTTTGATTTTCCGTGTACAACATACCACACGATCTTTACTTCTTTCTGTGTCATCTCGCCGAATGACATGTAAAAGGCCGTTTAGTCTTTCTGCTGTTCCAGAAGATGATGAAGTATTCTTGAGGTCGGCGTCACGAAAATGCCCAATTAATTGATCCATCAAGCGACGTACGAATTGCAAATGCGTTATTTTGTTTTTATTCTTTTTCTTCTGGTTTGCGTTGTATAATAAGTAAGAATTTATTGTTGATATTTCCAATCTGCAAAAA
>NW_022883154.1:0-13520 GCF_011952255.1 Bombus vosnesenskii
TACGTTATATGGTATAACGTTACATCGTATCACGTTATACAGTATAACGTTATAACGTATGACATTACATAGAATTAAGTTATAACGTATTACGTTATATGGTATAACGTTATAACGTATTACGTTATATAGTATAACGCTATATGGTATAACGTTATAATGTATTACGTTTTATAGTATAACTTTATATCATATTATGTTAGATAGAATAACGTAATAACGTATTACGTTATATAGTATAACGTTATAACTTATTACGTTATTCAGTATAACTTTATAACGTATTACGTTATAAGGAATAACGTAATAACGTATGTTACGCCGCCTAAAACATCCGCACGCCAGCCCGCGCGACCGGACAGCGGTTGCTGTCCTGCGTAACGTCACTTCGACCCTCAATAAACCTAAGGACCCACCATAACTTTCACTTCCCTGCATTGTTTCGCCATGTGTATTCAATCCGTTGTCTTGAAGAATTTCTAAAGCTTAAAAATATGCTCGAAACACAGTCGGTTTTAGAGGTGTCCTTGGGTTTATTAGTCGCCTTTAAAACACGGAGAAAGCGGGTATGCACCCATTAGGAAAATCGAATAGCCCTGTAATAAAACAAGCTAGGTTTTTCTCACGCGCACAGTCATCTACGCACCACGATGGTAGGAGATTCCCTACTCATCCCTTCGAGCAGTAGTGCAGGTCATGACCAATCGACACCGCGGATCGCTACCCTCACTTTTCCTAACGAAAGTGGGATCAACGAATGCGCGTTCTTTAGGCACAGGGGCACACCCACACCGAACTTTTCTTCCGTATTAAAAAAAAGAGCGACAGACAGTCTACCAGCTAACGCCTAACGCGGCAGTCTACACATAGCGCGAGAGTCGCATACTTCACGCAAATCTTTTGTCGGTTCTCGGTGTTGTCGAACATACATCTTCTCTCCTAAACATATCACAGTGCTAAGTCCATTGACACATTAATTTCCATTATAAGAGCCCTGCTCTAGCGTACATGTCTATCGCATCTTCGTGCGACAAGTTGTTAACTATTTATTTCTCTACGTCCAGTGTAACTAAGTGTTGGAAATATATACTTTATAATACTGTGAATCCCAGTGTTATACAAATTCAATCACCCCTTATTATCTCAACGGAAATCAGGGGATCGATCAATTCGTGGTGTCGATTGTTATAATCGTAACGGGGATTTACGACCCCCGTTGACGTCTATCCTCGCGATTACGTCTCCCCGCGATTGGTCGAAATTACAACGTATTACGTTATATGGTATAACGCTATATGGTATAACGTTATAACGTATTACGTTTTATAGTATAACTTTATAACGTATTACGTTATAAAGAATAACGTAATAACGTATTCCGTTATAAAGAATAACGTAATAACGTATTCCGTTATATAGTATAACGTTATAACTTATTACGTTATTCAGTATAACTTTATAACGTATTACGTTATAAAGAATAACGTAATAACGTGTTGCGGAATATAGTATAACGTTATAACGTATTGCGTTATATAGTATAATTTTACAACGTATTACGTTGGATAGAATAACGTAATAACGTATTACATTATAGAGTATAACATTACACCGTATTACGTAATACAGTATAACGTTATAACTTATGACATTACTTAGAATTAAGTTATAACGTATTACGTTATATGGTATAACGCTATAACGTATTACGTTTTATAGTATAATTTTATAACGTATTACGTTATATAGGTATAACGTTATACCGTATTACATTATATAGAGTCACGTTATAACGCATGACGTTCCGCAGAATAACTTTATAACGTATTACGTTATAAAGTATTACGTTATATAGTATAACGTTATAACTTATTACGCTATATAGTATAATTTTATAACGTATTACGTTATACAGAACAACGTAATAACGTATTACGTTATATAGTATAACGTTATAACGTATTACGTTATATAGTATAATGTCATAGCGTATTACATTATATAGAGTAACGTTACAACGCATGACGTTCCGCAGAATAACGTTATAACGTATTACGTTATAAAGAGTATCGTAATAACGTATTACGTTATATAGTATAACGTTATAACTTATTACGCTATATAGTATAATGTTATAACGTATTACGTTATACAGAACAACGTAATAACGTATTACGTTATATAGTATAATTTTATAACGTATTACGTTATATAGGTATAACGTTATACCGTATTACATTATATAGGGAAACGTTATAACGCATGACGTTCTGCAGAATAACGTTATAACGTATTACGTTATAAAGAGTATCGTAATAACGTATTACGTGATATAGTATAACGTTATAACTTATTACGCTATATAGTATAATTTTATAACGTATTACGTTATACAGAACAACGTAATAACGTATTACGTTATATAGTATAATTTTATAGCGTATTACGTTATATAGGTATAACGTTATACCGTATTACATTATATAGAGAAACGTTATAACGTATTACGTTATAAAGAATAACGTAATAACGTACTACGTTAAAGAGTATAACGTTATAACGTATTACGTTATAAAGAACAACGTAATAACATATTACGTTATAAAGAATAACGTAATAACGTACTACGGTAAAGAGTATAACGTTATAACGTATTACGTTATATGGTATAACGTTACACCGCATTACGTTATACAGTATAACTTTATAACTTATGACATTACTTAGAATTAAGTTATAACGTATTACGTTATATAGTGTAACGTTATCTCTTATTACGCTATATAGTATAATTTTAGAACGTATTACGTTACACAGAAAACGTAATAACGTATTACGTTATATAGTATAACGTTATAACGTATTACGTTATATAGTGTTGAAGTGGTTACCACTTCTAAGAAAACTCTACATCTGGTCTTTTTTAATTTTCTCAAGCACTGAAGCCATCGACAGCGTGTAGACAAAAGACTGCGACGAAGTCAGGCCATAAACAGTAAACAGGCGACGTTGGCTTCGGGGTTTTTCAGTTATTAGGTAACACAGCTAGCTTGCGGATCTGGACCAGCTCAAATTGTATTTTTACTTATTACACTTCTATTTAAATATATTTTCTACCTTACAATTTATCCACGTGTTTTCTCTGTTTACACACCGAACAACCTCAACAATACGCTATTGATTATTTCCTGTAAATGAAGGATTTTAATATAATGTACAAAATATATAAAATTTAGCATTAAAATTGTCGCACATATATTTAAAAATTAATTGGATTAAAGAATTTTTCAAAATTTCTGAGAATGTAAGGCCAACGTAAGATTTTACACGGAACTAGTTTCCATTTTCGCGCGTAAGACTACGTCATAAAGACAGAGGAGGGGGTATAGACAGCGGACTTCAGACGCGCAGCGTAGACTTCCCTTAGTCATCTTACGACTGTGCTGTGAGGAGGGTGTTTTGCTCGGTGGTTTCAAATCCTTTGTGTGCAGTTGTGTGAATCTCTTCTGTATTGTTCTACAACAAACAGGAGCCGGATACAGGTTGGTATACTTTTTACTTACTCAATAATTAGGTGAAATAATTGAGAAAGCATGGCGAGGACAAAGAAGGGACTTTCGAAAACTAACGCCGACAAGCCAGAAACTGAACGGTTACTAACTTGGATTGACGAAGTTCGCCGCAAAAGATCAAAGTGTCGCCGAAAGCGCAGACGCGATTTACGGATTGAAGCAATGCTGACGTGCGCTCTTTCCAAAGCTAAAAATGATTTACGCATCCGGCGATTATCAGCAGCTTCAAAATGGCAGAAATATAAAAAACAATGCTTGAAGAAGAAGGTATATTATACAAATTATGAGCTCTACAATGGTGAGGACACGGAAAATTCGGGATCGTCTCAACAGAATCCCCGGGAGGAGCCATCGTGTCCTGAATTGGGCAGTTTAGACGATGTCGTGCCTAAGTTGGCAGAAATAAAAGTAACGTTACAACGCTGAAGTAGCGGGAAAAATGCAAGCGATCAGGTTTGGAAGACCTAACTGTGACAAGAGGATTTCTCGCAACGTTTTATCTACCTAATGCGTAGAGATTTCAACAACTATATGGAATCTCGAGCGATTACGGAGCACCGTGTATTACGTCGGTGCTGCAAGAATAGAAATTGCATTACTATCTTGATGTATATATGGATATTTTCTGTTTGCAGTCTCACCGTTCGAGATGGCATTGGGACAAGCGGAGGGAGTTGGTGTTCGCAACGATGCTGAAGCGTACTGCACGCTCGGGGACCCCATGTTCTCCAGTCTCTGCGCCTTTCGTTGGCTTAGTTTATATATTATATTGTATGCATTGGTTTGGTAATATACGTAATAATGAGCGTTCGAAGTATGTTCGAAGAGTGTTTGATCCGATATTTTTTATTTTCAGAAATATATACTTTGCATGTCTTATAGTTTAAAGAAAATTTGTATAGTACATTTTAGCTTGTAGATTTAGTAGTATCGTTTCTAATATTCGCTCCATTATTCTGTACGTCAAGATTTTGTATATTTGCTTAATGTTGATTAACAGTTTTGTAGACTTTAAGAAATGAAATGAAATTAATAAAATTTGGAAAATGTTTACAATTTTTCTGCAATCTTCTAGTTCATATTAATGGCAAAAGTGCTTTTCTGCCCCGCATACTACACATAACAAATTTCTGTCGCAGGCAAGAGACCCGTACATGAACCCAGGCTGTTGGCGGTCATCGGCAACATTATTTGGCCTGTCTGTGTATGAGATAAGGAGCGACGAGAGAGGATTGGTACGGCATAAGGAAGGGGGGAAATGTGTTTCTTTTTAGAAAATCGTGCATGAAGTTTTCTGGCTGACGAATGGGTTGCACCATGATCAAGTTGTACATAAACGTATCATCTCTCCGCGCTTCCGTATCTTGAACATCCAAGCATCAACTAATTCGAAAATCGTCTGACGCGCGAAACTCATAGGCTTATTGTGACGTACTACAGCAAATTGTAGCAAATCTTATTTGGTGGGCTCTAATACCTTTCGTACGTTATCTGGGCAAATGTGTTTTCTCATGTCCGGGGAAGTTTTTTCATAGCTTGTACCACCAGGTTGTATGCGAGTTGTCGAAGCACACAAGACAAGCCTCCGGTGAATATCAATAAGGAGAGACAGCGCTAGGGGTAATGGCCCCTCCTAACGCCAATTCAATAGTCAGGAAATATTAGGACTGGCTAGAACTAGAGAACGAGTGAAGGGGGTGCAACTGAAGTTAATTCATTAGAGAATCCTGGAGCACCTCTGTCATACGCGTCGGGCGGTCATCGTGGAGTTTTAGTCGGTAAGAGTCCGACACTACTCTGCTGTTACGCAATTACTGCAACAGCGGAGTGTCCATGAGGATTTCTCCACGTAAAAAAAAAGAAAAAAGAAAAAAAAGGTTGTATGTTAGTTACTCTGGCTTATCAATATGCTCTGTTCAAAGTTTACCAAGCTGAATACTGTCACAGGCCTCTATCTTCCTTAATAAGAGCTGTAGGGGATCGAATAATGAGACTACCAAAATGTGTACTCGTTAGTGTATTTAAAACAGATCTTGTCGCGAAACGATATTTATACAGACGTTTAGTCACAGTTTATACTGAATCGTTTGCGCTCACGTTCGTTTATTCATAATCGTCAGAAGAAGGTCAAAAGATACAAATTCGTCTTGTTTTACGGTTACATGTAGCGGCGCCATTATTTTGCCGGAGTTCATAATTCCTTACAATACCTCTAAATATTCCGAAGCAAAACAACAACTTGGTTTGAAGCAAATTCTAACTCTTGTGCCGCTACAGAGCTTTTTAAGGTATGGAGTAAATTGAATGCATCTTTGTTGAGTCTAGATGATCCAGAATGGCGAACTACCGCAAGTAGAGCAACTAATCGAAATACTAGACATGCACATATACGTAATATGTTTAACATGGATAGGAAATTGTTTTGAAATTTAACAATCATTGCAATAATTACGTCGGTTCGGAAGTCGTATTACTAGATACTTATTGTAATATCGTAAAGTAATTCGAATTAGAAATCAGTTGAAAATAGAAAAACCGTGTACGTCGTGTTTCTGTGCTTCGTTTACATTTAAGAGTGCCTACGTGACTAAAGGCACGTAGTTGGTAGTTCTTACATAGGTATGAGGGAAACAATAGACAACGTTAGAAGAAGGACGGTTTCGCTACGCAAGGCGAATCGAAAAGTGTGCGTGTTGCGAGAATCAGAGCTAATTGAGTCGTCGAAGAGTAGAGTCGTTAGAGGTATCGAGTCGTCGAAGAGTAGAGTCGTGAGAATTGATAGAGTTGTTAGAGAGAGAGAGAGAGAGTGTGTGTGTGTTAGATTCGTTGTGACGAGAGTGGTAAAATAACTGTAAAGTTATTTGATATAGATGCGAGTATTGCATTTAGTTTCCGTTAAATAAATATCGTTTCCTGTCCAATTTATATTTGTATATTCAATTTAATATTAATAAATTGTAAGTAATCGGGAAAAGATTTCTATCCTTATTTTCCGATTTTACATTATTTTCACAGATTTCAATTCACTTATTCATTGATTGATATTAGGACAAATGAGGAACTTCGCATCTAATTAGATTAACAAATAAAATGTATTGTTCCTGATAAATGGTATGCAGAATAGTATAGGAAATAGAAGACTGGTTTATATTACCGTTCAAGTGACTGATAGTAGGAAAGCAGTGATGGAACATGAGGCAACGTAATATAAAATTGAATCCCTGAGTATAGCATGCAGATAATATTTTGAGTGTTGACGGAGGACAAAATTATGCACATTCCTTTTTCAATTCCGAGGAAATACATCAACGATGAGTCAGTTGTCAAAACACGATGGAAATTGCTCATTGTCAATTGAACAAGTTTGATATAATTACAAAAGCTTAAGATTTAACTTGAAATTTTTTTGAAGAAATTTATTTTTATTATACCTGATGTCAAGCGCGGTATTAAGTATCATGCTTTTATAACTATTGTTTTAAATATTTTTGTGTTGAAATAATGTCGTTTGGGTGTCTGTTTTGTACTGGAGGAGTACCCGAAATAATTATACTCGTCGCGTACAGCTAAACAGCTACAGGCAGTTGTTTGTATTCCTGGAACGCGTTGGATTCGTGTTTGCATGGTACGTTGATTGGAATGACTTAGAGGTGGGTTACTGGGGGTGCGAGTAATTATGTTTCAGCCAGGATTGGATAGAGAACGCGTTTCTAATGGTCTCTAGAAAAGGTTTCTAATTGGATCGTTATAGATGTCGAATCCTTTCTGCTAAATACGTTTTTGGGAGACATTAAGTTCATAAAGGTCATATTTTTAAAGAGGAGGAGAGAGGTGGTATGCATTGGATAAAGGTAACAATTTTATATGCAGGATGTTACGCCACGAGTCTCACCACAGGCTGTATTTTCTAACCGTCGCTCGCGGTCCTACAACGCCGCAGGCGGACCATCTTATCTGCCCGCCGGATCATATACAATGTATCGACGAGAGCATAGTTGTCGCCAAGCAGCGAGCTCTAGAAACGTCGATTTTTGACCGTTACGATTTTCACACAAGAAGAGGTATACGTGATCATAGGCGCGAGCGGTGGCGTGACCCGAGCATAGTGGGGGTCGTCTTCCAAATGAGACAAAGGAATAATCGAAGGGCGATCAGTTCCTTCTGCCGAGTCAAACGTGACACTTCGACAAATCTGACGAGCAAACGAATTTATCTAGAGAGTCCGCAAAGTCGAGTCAAATTTCTGTAATATAATCATCATATTATTGTAAAATATATTATTCTATGTAAACCTGTTAATACAGTGTTACATTCATTAAACGACCTCTGTTATCTTAACCGAAACAGGGGAACGACTATTTCGCGGCGTTGATTAACATAATCGTAGCGAATATTTACGCCTCTCGCTGAAGCGTTTTCCTAACGACCGCGTCTCTCCGCGAACGGTCGTAACATTTGGTCCTTCGAGCCGGATACAGTGGCAAGTGAAAAGTGCACGCCAGTGACATCCACTACCATACAGTGCCACGTGAATCCAATAGAAACGGCAGCAGAAGCGTTACCACTCCAGTGAAGTCAGTAGCGCCAGGGACCATCAGTTTTGAAGAGGCATAACCCTCTTGAAAACGCAAGAACGCAACCACGCAGCCTCACGCCAACAACTAGAGGGTCGACTTCAGTAAGAACACGTCTTACACATTAAACGAGACACACACGGTGACGAGTAACATTTAAACTCGCAACCACAAGGTAAGCTCGTTCACTGCATTCTTTTCACAATCTGCTATACCAATGGAAAACACAGAGAAACTTACCTCCTTGCATCGGAGACGAGGCTTTCAAATCGGTCGATTTACCTTTCTATCGAAACGACTCGATGAATACGAAAAATCTAGACAACCGAATAAGGCCCATTTAACGGCCTATACGACACTACTCGACGACACGTGGAAACAGTATCGATTGTTACAAGAGAATTAGAAGATTTAGGGGAGATAGACGACGCGCGCGTTTCCCAAGTAACCGACACATATTACAATCTGGTAATACGAATACACACTCTCATGGATGATACACCAGCATCGTCGTCGAAATCACAAGGCTGCGAGTCATCTAATGTCGCCGAGCCGACATCAATTAAACTGCCCTGAAATTCACCTGCCTACTTTCGACGGTACCATCGAAAATTGGCATTCATTTTACGACTCCTTCTTATCCACTATCGATCGAAGCGAGCGACTTACACCCGTGCAGAAATCCCACTACCTACGATCCTCTTTGACCGGAAAGGCCGCGCGAAGCATACAATCGTTAGATGTCACCGAGTTAAATCATTCGATCGCTATTGACGTTCTGAAGGAAAAATTCGACTGCCACAGTCAAGTCTGCATGCGCCACTGGGACTTGATTTTTGACTATCCGAAAATAACCAAAGAGACACCCGAAGCGATAGATGATTTTCTTGAGACGGTCAAGGTAAACCTCCAAGCGTTAGAAAAACTCGGTGAACCAGTTACCTCAAATGTCGCTCTTATAAAATTATTCACATCGAAGCTACCCTCAGCCATCATTCGCAAATGGCAGCGCACATTGCCGGACGAGAAAATGCCGTCATATACGCATCTGGTAGACTTTCTGAAAACACGGACGAACGGCGACAGGACAAGTTCAGCATCAACCGTGATAAAATGAGAGCCCGATCAACACAAACGTCAGCGATCGAACGCACCGCGAAGTTACGCATTCACAACTACACATAATACGTTGGTGTGTCCGAATTGTCAAGGACAACACGAATTATGGAATTGTGACGTCTTCAAAGCGAAGTCGCCTAAAAAACGCCTTGAAATCGCCAAGAGGGCGTCTCTATGTACCAATTGTTTAGGTAAGGGACACGCTATTACTCATTGCTCCGCCGGTTCATGTCGCATCTGCAGGCAGCGACACCATACATACCTACATCAAGACCATGGTCATAGCAAATCACGACCACGTGTAAGCCGATCATCGAGCGATCGATCACCCAACGGTCGATCTTCGCCTAGTTCACCGACCCCGCGATCGTCACATCGTTCGAGACGCGCATCCACGTCTCCCCGATCGTCTCCGCGAACATCACCGAAACGTGAATCTCGGTTATCGCGAACGACGGCATCGGGATCAAATATATCGTCCAGTCCTAGACGACAAGGAAAACAATGACGTCATCAAACGACCTTGTTAGGGTCCGAACCACAGAAAACGGACTCATTGACCTCGCTTCCTTCTGAACCACTGCAGCACGATTTGTTAGTCACAGCGCAGGTCAACGTATTGAACAATAAAGTTCAACCATTCCGTTGTAGAGCTCTGCTAGACACCGGCTCTAGCATGAACTTTATCACCGAAAAACTCGCTGATTCGCTAAAACTTAACCAACGGAAACGTTAGATCCCAATCGGAACACTCAACACGTTATCGACAACCTCGAAACGTTACATCACGGCCACGATCACCTCCATCGACGGCACATACGAACGCACCTTGACGTTCCTAATCATACCGACAATATCGCCTTGGGTCCCAGATCAACCCGTAGATCGCTCAATAATACATATACCGAGGAATCTCCAACTAGCCCGGTAAATACCTTCGCTCCTCTGGACACACCGACGATAATTGACGCAGTTCGATATCCTTGTAAACCGACGCCAGGCGTTTCTTGCCTCGTAAAGACGAATCTTTCGAACGGTGTCATTCGCGTTCAATTCGTTTTTCTAGCGAGGGGCCTCGAATCTTTAAACGACGAGAAACCTAATCACTTTCAGACAACTTTCGTTTAAAGACGAAAGAACGTAAAGAACTGGGTTCGGCCTTCTCCCATCTGCGTATCTTTCGGGGAGTCGATTGCGATGGTCATCTCCTTTGTCGGATACGATTCGAATTGGTCGAATAAGCTGGCAAGTGCTAGATCCGTCTCATCTCCTTCTTCCGTCGAATATTAGCCGAAAATCTTGCCACCGTATTACGCCGAAATATTCGACGATGTTCATTCGCAAGCGATAAAGCTTCGCTACTATTCGCGATCGGCGCTGCTCTACTACGAAATATCAAATTTATCGCGTAGCCGCGTACACGGGAGAAGGAAAGAGATCGTAAGGGCGGTATTTACCCACCGCGAGAGACAGGCTACGAAAGACGAGCACGAGCGACTACAAAGTTCAATCGGGCTCGATAAAGCTTAACTTGCTCCGCGGAGAGCGGCCATTTGGAATTCTAGTGGCGTGTACGGTGTGCTCGGTGCGTTAACGAGTTCGATCGTCATCGTAAATAAGCAACCAGCGGTCCGAAAAATCTCGCCACGGTCAAGAAGACTTAAGAAGCCGTTCGCGGAAGATGGGCGGCGCCACCCGCTATTTCTCGGCCGGAAATTACAGGTGACTTAGCGCGGTCTCTCTGCCCCCGCTTCTCTCGACAGACAGAGAGAAGAGGGCGCGGGCGCATCGTAAAATCCAAGCGAAGAGAAAGAAAGAGAGAGAGAGAGAGAGGCGTCGCTCGTCGAAAAAATCAGACGCGATCTTTCGCGCTTTCGTCGACAGTTTCTACCTCGCCGTTACGTTTCTACCGCCACCGCTGTATTTCGAAACGGAAGGGGGACGCGATTCCGTCTGTCGGCTTTCTTCCTGCACGCTTCGTTGTGCACCGTCGCGCGTATTTAGACGCTGGAAACGAGAATTACAAAAATTTCGTGGAGCAGTTGCTCCAACTCTTCTCGTTTCTCGCCATTGAAGTCGCAGGTGTCAGGTCGCGCGATCGATACAACCCCCGTTAAAGGATCGAAACGGTGTTCGTTTGCGATTCTAGGCAAAATCGTTTCCTATTTAGCGTGAAAGTTGCAATCGTTTCTCTCGTCTAGTTAGCGCGCAAGCTTCTTCTCCTTTCCTTTCACTCGTTAGAAGCGAAATAGTTCAGAGATCCTCGCAGCGTTTCAAACATCCCGATGACTCTCTTCGTTCCATTGTCTTCGTCCCGTTGTCTTCGAAACGTTAATTTATTCGTTCGTTCTGTTCTCTCTCTCTCTCTCTACCCGTTCTTCTGCTCGCCCATCCACCTACTCGTTCGTTCCTTTAATAGTTTTCTTTTCCGCGACCGCACGTTCGTTTCGCCGTTCGCCAAAGATGCGCGAATTTTTCAAACTTCGCTATCTACGCTTTCTACGCTTTCTACGCTTTCTGCGCGAACACGGAGTGGAAGATCGTGGAACGGGAAGCTTGTATCCACGCGGCACTGCGATTTAAGGAAACGTATCGTCGGTGGTTAGCTCGACTTCGTAAATAAATCTTTGCCGGATAGAGCTAAATACGATATTCGGCCCGATTGCTCCCGCTTTTTCACCTCCGGTGATTTATGTGAAACCGTGGCCGCTAGCGTGCCCGAACATCCGTTTTCCCGTTCTATCCTTCCCCCTTTGGGACCGGTCATTTTTTAGCGACTGTTTCTCAAGATTTTATCCGTAATTATCCTCGCTGGATTCGCGAAAATGAACAGCCGTTGCTTGCTGTCTTCTCGACGAATGGTCCCTCGGGGAGAAAAAAGGAAAACATCCAAGTTGGTGAAAATTTGTTTGCTCTGCACCGCGAGCGTTTCTTCGACGAAGAAACACGGTTTGCTTTAGCATCGCGAAATTAAATCGAATAAGATTCTTCGTCCTATTATATTCACAACAACGCAGGCCCGCGCGAGCGCTCGCTAACGGCGTCCAGAGCACGTAGGCACCGCGGCGGATCGGTTCCTTCGTTCTGCCGCTGGTCGCGATAAAACTCGGTGTCTTTTTGCAACGAGGTAATTTTTGCGACAGCACGGGACGTTTGGAACGTTGCGAAAAGAAGGGGCGCGCACGCGGACGTTCGCGAGAAGCGAACAGCGGTGGCGAGGGAGTTTCGCGGACGTGGTCGACGGACCGTGAACGATCGCCAGCGCGGAATACGAGCGGAAGACGGAGAAAGCCCGCCTCGAACACCGACACCGTGATCGCTTCGCTAGGCAACGCCGCGCATCAAAATTGTAAATTTCCGAAGAAAGTCGCGGTGCTCGTTCCCGGGAGAGCAGATCCTTTCGTTTACGTTCTCGCGTACATCCGATTCTTTCGTATGGAGCGTACCGCGTTTTCGTTTCTCGGCTCGACGCTCGAACCTGGTGGACCCGGCGGAAATTTCCATCCAAAGTAGGAAGCGGCGGCGAGTTCCGACGAAACCTGGTTTCGCTCGGCGTTTCGAGCACGGCGTACGATTCGCGCCACGTCTGTGCTTGGTACCCGGCTTTCGCACGAGTTGGCAGACACGCGTGCAACAGCGGTACGACGCGGTGTCAGCGTTCGCAGAGAGAAGAGGGTAACGCTGTGCGGCGTAGCGTGTCTGTGCGCGAGAGCAGCCTGCTTTCTCGGTGATCCGACGACGACGATGATACGTTCGTATCGTATGCGGTACATGGTGGCCTAGGTTTCGGCCGAGGCTTGGCCACCCTGTAGACCGAAACGCAGACGGGAGCGTAGAGTGGCGTAGGAGAGGGCGGAGGAGAGAAGGACGGGAAGGTCGGTAGATCGGAGTGGATGAGAGTGGATGAGAAGCGGTCGTTGGGGCGGCGCTGGATGGGGAGAGGTAAGCCCGTGTCGCGCAAGTGTGCGCCGTTATACGTACTCGCGTACATCTGCGAGAACTAGTTAGCCGACGCTTGGTGGTTGCGGCGTCGGGGTAGTGGCGGGCCGGGATCGATTCTGGGACCACACGGCATCATCCTCCAACCGTCAACGACCTGCTCGGCCGAACCCTCCCTTCTCGTTCCTTCTCGCTCGTCCACGTTCGCAAAACCTAGCTTCTCCCTCTCGCACCGCTTCATCGCTCCCACCAGCCGTCCGTGCACTCGCCTTCTCCTTATGCAACTCCTCTATCATGGGCAAATAAAGCCTGCATA
>NW_022883155.1:0-53392 GCF_011952255.1 Bombus vosnesenskii
GAACACCGTAGGGCACGAGTACAATCACGCTCGCGTACACGATCCCGCCGCCGTTCGCGCCCTCGCGATACGCTGCGGCAAGACGGGCTGTGTTACTATCACACACAGTTCCGAGAAAGCGCGAGAAAGTGCACACCCCCTTGCTCCTGGAACTCGGAAAACCGGACCAGCCGTCCGTAAAAGCGGCAAACGACGACGGTTTGGCATCTCGCCGCATATTCGTAACGGACAAGAACTCGCGGATCTCCTACCTCATCGACACCGGCGCAGATGTTTGCGTATACCCGCGCAACAAGCTACACGGACACGTGAACAGAAGCGAGTACGAGCTGTTCGCGGTACGCAGAGCATTTAAGTGGGACTTTACCGTAGCCGACGTCAAAACACCCATCATTGGCATGGATTTTCTAAGCCACTACGGGTTGCTCGTGGACCCGCGAAACAAAAGGCTTATCGATACGATAACACAGACGTCATCAAGGGGATACACCGCCACAACAGACGAAGCGTCCGACAAGACCGTCATCGGCGAATCACCATACCACCAACTCCTGGCAGAATTCCCGGACCTCACCCGCCCACGGATCTTCGGAAAAGAGAGAATTCGACACGGTATGCTACACCACATCGAAACTACACCTGGTCCACCAGTCTACAGCAAACCGCGTCGGCTTGCACCTGATCGACTTAAAGAGGTAAAAGCGGAATTTGAACACATGATCGAGCAAGGCGTGATGCGACCATCGAAAAGCCCGTGGGCATCACCCCTGCACGTAGTGCCGAAAAAGGACGGAAACCTGCGTCCATGTGGCGACTACCGTGCGTTGAACGCCCGCACCGTACCCGACAGATACTCACCGCCACATATCGAAGACTTCGCGCAACATCTGCATAGTAAGCGAATCTTTTCAAAAATCGATCTAGTCCGCGCTTACCACCAAATTCCGATTGCGTCCGAGAACATTGAAAAAACCGCGATAACAACGCCTACCGGACTTTTCGAAACAACAAATATGATGTTTGGACTTCGGAACGCCACGCAAACATGTCAGCGGTTCGTCGACGAAATCATACGCGGGCTCGATATCGTCTACGCGTACATCGATGATTTTCTCATAGCCTCGAACGACGAAAACCAACATCGCGAACATTTGAAAATCTTGCTCAACCGTCTCAATAATTACGGCGTTGTGATAAACCCCACGAAATGCGAATTCGGCGTGCACGAAATCACATTCCTCGGATACTCGGTAAACCCCGACGGAATTAAGCCGCCGCCCGAAAATGTCGAAGCGATTGTAAAATTGTCGAAGCCCGCGAACGCCAAGCAACTACGTAGGTACCTCGGTATGATAAACTTCTACCGACGTTTCATACCGGGGGCCGCAAAAACACTTGAGCCGCTCAACGACCTGTTAAAAGGCGCGAAAAAGGGCAACGCGCCCATCGAGTGGTCGGAGCAGTAGGAAAACAGCTTTCGCGAATCGCAACGTGCACTCGTGGACGCCACGATGCTGGCGCATCCGATACCAGGTGCGCCTATCAGCCTCACGGTAGATGCGTCCGACTACGCAATGGGGGCAGTATTACAACAACGCGCGAATAACCAATTACAACCGCTAGGATTCGCAACGAAATCTTTGACCCCCGCTCAGCAAAAATATAGCGCGTACGATCGCGAACTACTCGCGATATACACCGCAGTCAAACATTTTCGACACGCCTTAGAAGGCAGAAACTTCACAATATAGCGACAACCGTTGCCTCGGCCCTCCTCTCTACATAGATAGCTCGTTTCGGCGTACCTTCAAAAATAACGACTGATCAAGGACGCCAGTCCGAATCAAACCTATTCAATGAACTATGCCGGTTGCTCGGCATTAAGCATTTACGCACAACAGCCTATCACCCCGCATCCAACGGAATGGTAGAGCGCCTACATCGACAATTAAAAGCAGCAATAAAATGTCACAATACGAGCATCTGGGTAGAAGTCCTACCAATTGTTTTGTTAGGCATAAAAACCGCTATCAAGGAGGACCTGAACGCAACGGTAGTCGAAATGGTTTACGGTACTGGCATACGATTGCCGACAGAATTCTTCGTACCAACGAAGCAACAGGCCAACTCGGAATTCGCGAACCGTTTAAAGGAGCGAATAGAGAAAATCAGTCCTCACCCGATTACGCGACACGGCGAGAAGAAAACCTTCGTGTTCCGCGAGCTCGAAACATCACCATACGTATTTATACGCCATGACGCTCCAAGCTCTATCTTATAACCGCGCATTCGCGAACCGAATACAGTCGCGAATCCTGTATCAAGTGTACTCATTGACATTAGAGTGAATTACATTAGAGTGAACATTTATCGTTCAAAAAATCTGAGTTTTCCTTCCGACCCTATCACGACATACCACCTCAAACAAATAAATCAAAATCGTAAAGTATGTTATAAATAAAATCTGACTTCACGAGGTGTTGATCCCTCATAAAAGAAGTCTTTTATATCTCGCAGATGATTCATAACATGACGTCTACTTTAACTTGTTCCTTATACCTCCTTGTCGAAAAAGTTAATAGTTTACAAATTCGAACATTACATATGTGACGGAAGAAAAGAGAGAGAGAGAGCGTTTCGTCCTGGGACTACCGGTGGACTTGTCAGTAAGGCTATGCTCGGTAGTCCCTGCCTTAGACGTAGAGTGAGTCTCGCTAGGTGCGGTATTTATATCAATCGCTCGTATATTCGACCCCTAGAGAGTTAGACAGACAGACTCGTTGTCGTCGTAGCCCTCTAGTGTTGGCGGTTGGTACCCGCGGCTCGACCTGTCGGCGTCCTATTGATACCGATCCGCCACACATATCTACATAACATCGGCCATTATATTTGCCAAACCAAATTTGTTTTCTTGTAACGTTCTGTGATTAATTAATGCTACAACAAACTTAATATAGATTGTCACGTGCAAAATTTGCACGATAAATCAGATGACTACGATACAATCTTCAAATACGATCGTATCTTTCGTATACAAATTGATAGTTTCCACCTAACTGACAGATTTTTATACCCTTGGAAAAATAACGTCTTGACGAACAATTCACGCCAATCAACGCCAAGAATGAATCACGCAAATTCTACTGGAAGTCCTCTATTCACTTTTTCGATTTATCATCAGCTGGAAACATCAAAATTATCGGCTGGTGATTGGGAATTAATCGAAAAATAAATTACAAGCATTGAGACACGCGAGTGCCCGTTTCTTTCTCTATTTTTCTGTCTGCTTGTTGGAATATTAAGGCGCAGTCACGGCCCGCCAAATTTATTCCCGTTCCGTAGTGCCCTGTGTCGGTGAAAAAAGTTTGAAATGCCGGATTCGAAGGCGTGGAATGCCAACAGCCACGACAGAGAGCCCTCTTCTCTCTTTCTGGTGGAAAGACGAACGGGTGCACGCGTATGCTCGGACGCTCTGACGCACGAAGAACCGCCCGTGAACAGAAACCAGACACGCGTGTAACGTAAAACCGGGCCGTCGATGAAAAACGAACAAGACTTTCGCGACCGATGGGCGTTTTCAATGACAGATCGAATCGTTCAGTTTCACGGTTCGTTCGGGGTCACAGTAGCGTTCATCTTGGCATAAAAACGCGCTAGAGACGATTTCTCATACATTGGTTAAAGTTGATGTGTGTTTCGGCGAATTGTCGTTTGGAGGAGCGATACACCTAAAGAAACGCACATATTCATAAGAATCTACGTTTCGTATTCTTCGTATCGATATCTTTATTTTTATTGGTCGTATCATATTCGATGTAATAGTTGGTTTTTTAGCTAGTGAATTAACAAGATTTAATAAGAAATTTAGTACAAATGCTCCATGCGTCGTGTTTGACACGTCGTTGTTAAACTCTCATTTATAGGAAATTCAAAGCTGTATTTTCTCACCCAGCTTAAACCTTACGAACTCTTTTCACACGTTTCACCCGTCATTGAACGAAACGATGAAAACGTTCATCCATCCACGTCTCTCCAGTAATAATCCAATTAACCTGTTTCCCCAATAAGTCGAAATCCGCGATCGAAACGTGAGATCGCGAAGAAAAATGCGCGCCTACTTTAGGATTGCGCCATCCAACAACGAAAGAAGAAAACTTCGTGAGCCAGCAACTACTTTGTCCAAAAGTGGCTTTATTCGAAAAGTCTGCTGTTCAGCGTGTTCGCGCCAGCAGCACCAGAGATCCCTTATCACGGACCATTTAAGTAATGAGCCGGCACTTAGCAGCGCCGCTTGTCTTTCATTCTTCTCGTGTCTCTGTGATCGTCGTCGCCGTCGTTGGTGTCGTCGTTGGTGTCGTCGTTGGATCTGTGTCATACTTCGGCTTTTTTTCCTTTCATCCTCGCGTCTCAGACTCGGTAGCGTGGTACGGAAGGAGGGACGGGCACCGAGCTTCGAGTGACAATGAGCAAGCGAAGAGGAACGGCCGTCTACTACTGGGACCCACCATTAAAGTTCGTGCTTCTTTCGGAGCACGTCTGCACACCCCAGGGCTCCTTCTCCTTCGCTAACAATGCCACTTTGCAGGCTTCGCAGTTATCTTCAGCCGGACGACCTTCGGCTAAGGCTTCCTAGCTGGCGTGCACCAGAGACACTGACCGAGAACCCTCTTGCTTTTGGTCTTTCGTTGCCAGTTGACTCATTCATAGGGAACACCATTGTCGGAGAATTAGTTTCAGAACGAAGGAGAATTGTTGGTGATCTTTAGTTAATTTAGAGCGGAAGGTTTCGTAATTTGTAATTTGTAGTTTACAACAGAAATTCCTATTGTTTATTAGGGAACTTATGCTGCAGTTCCTTACATTTGAGGGAGGTCTATGGTAGAAATTTTTATGGTAGAAAAATATCGTAGGAGTCAGCCTCCATTATTAATAATACGGATACAGCTGTGCATATTTTACTTTGTAATTTTAACACGAAAATATCCAGTGATCTTCGGAGTATTTGAAAACATTTTGGAAACAATTAATTTGTTAACTGCGGAGTTTATTTCCTTACATTTGGGGAAGGTCTATGGTAGAAATTTTTATGGTAGAAAAATATCGTAGGAGTCAGCCTCCATTATTAATAATACGGATACAGCTGTGCATATTTTACTTTGTAATTTTAACACGAAAATATCCAATGATCTTCGGAGTATTTGAAAACATTTTGGAAACAATTAATTTTTAACTTTTTAAAGTTTAATTTCAAAAATGCCTCTATGGGGTGAGCAGGTAAAATCAAGCAATAACGAATAAACACGTCGAACGTAGTTAAGTGGTTAAGAGCACAAGAAGACAGTTCTTCGCATACCCGTCGACACTCGGACTATTCCTTCTAGCTAAACAGCTCTCTAGGAGAAAATCGAGCATTCCAATTCAGCAGAATCTTGAATTGTCTGGAAGCCCCGGAAGCAAAGCAGGGGAAACAACCGTCGAGCGAAAGGACGAGGAAAAGAGAGAAAGAAGGGAAACGAGAAGCGTCCGGTGACGTTGCAATTTTAATCGTCCTCCGGTTATCTCTTCTGGGCACACTGCGATAGTGTGACACAACCGGTAATATTAACTTGGCAGACAGCTGTAAAAGTTAGTCGTGGTGATAACGTAGCATAAAGAATGGCTGTGTCCTGTGTCATCGAACGATCGATAAACCGCTAGTTATCAATGTCCAAGCTAGATCTATTGTTCAGAAAAGAAAACAAAGGATGATCGACCACAGAAAACGGTACACTTTCTTCCCTAAAGGCCATTCTGCCAGATGTGGTTAATCGAAGCAGTAGCTCAGATGTAAACTGTCCTCTTCTCTTTACTCTTAGTTAACCAATAGTTGGGCGAATCACCAGAAATTTACAACCGGGGCCCCAATCGGTGACCTGGAAATTCTGGGGCCTGAATACCTGTCTAACGAACACCTGTCTACTTCGATCAGTGTTTGCGTTACCGTTGCTTACCACCAGCCAAAATAAATAATTACAAAGCATGATTTAACACTAACTCTACCAGGCCTGGTCAAAAGGCCGTGTTTCAACATTTAATTTAGAATTGTACAGTCATTGTTGTTTCTTCTCTTCTTCTAACTTTATGTAGATTCTTACGTTAACAAAAATTGAGAAATTGATTAGTCGGATAATATAAGAATTTACATAAAGTTGGAGGAAGAAAAGAAACAACGACGAACGCACAATTTCAAATTAAATTTTGAAACCGGTCATTTGACCGGGTTTAGCAAGGCTAGCGTTAAGATAATAAATTCGCACTCTTATAAACCGATTTATAGAATACTGCTCCCACTATAGTAAAATGAAATATACTATAAATAGACGAAGAATTTCATATGTTGCTTAAAAACGTTTCTCGCAAAGAACCAATCTTTAATCTAAATATATGTCGGGTTTACATTAGAATTAGGGTTAGGGGCGTGAAACAAATCTTCGTTTGGGTTACACGTTGTCCTTATGCAATAAAGAAGACATTGACTAGTGTAAATACGATTATTATAGAACCGGACAAGTAACCGTGGTAGTTAGGTACTCGAGAAACTAATGACAATGATCCTAGGTTCAATAACGAATCCGCGGTCGACGGGATGATAGATGAACGTACTCACAAAATCTAAGTCGGACGCGTAATATTCACTGATCGTAAAGAGTTATTCCTTTCATCAATGAGATCGCGAGCGAGAATGCCTTTCCCGTCCCGATGATGCCACAGAGGAAAACTATAATGGGGTGTGTCTAAGGATACGAGATCATCGGATTCGTCGAGAAAAGCCTTCGTTCAGAAGGTAAGGGAAATTGGCGTTGCTGCTAATTGGTCAATCTCCATATCGGTGGTTAGAAAAAGATGCTAGCCGCCCTCGAGGAAAAGTTGCTAGCGGGAGACGCCGCTCGTTGAAAAATATGTCTCCCCTATCTTCCCGTAGTTGGGACAAAGACCGTTTGTCTGTTTGAAGGACTTTAGTTAACTAAACCTTAAGATTTATAACGGGCCCTCGGGCTAGCCGAACAGGTACTGCGGAGACGCATCGACATCTGGCAATCATTTTACTCGAAGAATAGGGTCTGCGTGTGGCGAGCCACGGGACAGAAATCGTTGGAATGTTTACTGTCGCGTGTCGCCACGAATATTTCCTTTAAGGAGAGCTATAGAATTACTCCATACCTTTGCTAGGCAAAGCGTTCATCCCGTGACCGCGGCTACGTTCGGCGACTGACTGTCGCCTCGAGCCCAAGCTCATTATCACAACTCTCGAACAATTACAATCGGATTGAATAACTACAATTGTTCAATTACAGCTATAGTAGACTCTAGGTTACAATGTTGCGGGATTATCCAAAGTTTCAAAGGCTCCGGTGTTCTTTCATCTCCGACATCTATATATATATATATATATATATATATATATATATATATATATATATATCCAAACTCCGGAATATACTCTGCCCGTTCCCAAATCTCATTCTATGCTAATTTGATTGTCTGAAATCGCAGTGCACGAGTTTCAAGATCGACAGCTAATTTCGTCCGTGTCCAACCTTCATTATTCTCTTCTTCTCTGTTATTTGTTCTCGAAACAAAAGTTACGATACGTCTCTGTAGTTGCATACATTACAATGTTAACGGCTCGTTCTCCAACATTTCGAACAGCTTGAACAAATCTCGTTCCAATGGCCTGCCAATCAAGCTTAGTCGTGGAATAACACAACACGCACAATATCAGCCGCATCTTCGTAGTTTGGTACATTAAAATAGTCAGTGGAATATAGTGGCATAGATTTGACTGCGAAATCCTGGGACACCCTATATAAGGAAAGGACCCTATCAAGGGAAGAACAAGATTCGAGTAAAACCTGATCGAACAGTAATATTCATTGGAAAAACTTGTTAGATGGTAATATTTGCAGGAAAACATCGTCGCACGATTACGTTCACAAGGGAGACATGGTCACACGGTAACATTTGCAAGAAACTTTAATATGCCAATCACGCACAACGTCTGGATGCTTTAAGAAACAATGATCTTTCTATCTGCCGAAGAGCACACGACATTTTCCCACGCGAATCAAACTCGCCACGCGATAAAAGACCCGCCACTGGCCAAAAAACTGAGCGAAAGAAAAAGGACGGAATTAAAGAACCGAAGAAAAAACTCAAAACGGCGTGTCCGTTGAGGGTAATCACAGTGTTACGACAATTCGCGGAGAGACGCGGTCGCGAGGAAAACGCGTCAGCGAGAGGCGTAAATTCTCGCTACGATTCGGTGAATCGACGCCACGAAGTAGTCGTTCCCCTGTTTCGGTTAAGATAAGAGGTGGTTAAATGAATATGACACAGTATAGTCAGTTATATTTCACCGTTTATTCCAACAACTTATAACGAAGGCAGTTACGCTGATGCGTATGTACGAGATTTTTTATTTATTTATTTGTTGAAATTACAATCAATTCTCGCGTTGAGAATATGTACGAGATGAATGAGTGACTGATCTGTGGGTGTGTCCTACCCGGTGGAAGGATATTGACCGTTCGAAGGATGTGAAATCAGAACTGTCTTGGGAGACGATGCTGTCTCGGAGGAAAGCTAAGGATGGGTGTGTCTAGCGCACGGGACCATCGGATTTGTTGGTGACGATTTTAGTTAGGAGAGTGAAGGAAGTGGCTTCGTTGTTAATTGGTTAACGAAGGGTCTTAACCGCCCTCGAGAGAAAGTGGTTAGTGGGAGGAAAGTTGCAGCATACGTGAGAAAAACTAACTTTCCCTTGTCCAGTCGGGGTAGACAATAGTCTTTAGAAATTCTTCGGAAACAGACGTTTGTTTGGTTTGAAGGACCTTTACTAGGAAATCTATGAGATTTATGGAAGGTACTTGAGACTGTTGAGGGTACGCAGTGAGTATCCGAAGACATCTGGTTGCCATCTTGCCCGCGGTGTGTGGCCTCGGCTAGGTAGAGTGTTACGCGACGTAACACACAGGCCAATCTGCATAACTTAACGCGCGTTTCCATTCGCTAGTAATTAGAGTCGGCGATGCTTACTTTGTCTCGGTCGGCAACGAAAAAGATAAAAAAGAAATCCGATTGACCAACGATAAGGGAACTTCCGAGCAGAAACCACAGATCCCATCTCGAGGAGTATGTATCGTCTTTAACGAGCCTTATTTTCGCTTTCGAGTTGCGTGTCACGGGAGGCGAGCATATCTATATTCCCTTTGTAACTTGATCTGCACTGCACTGTGTGTATTCGATAATATTTTTCGCGAACGTGCGTGCTGAATTTGCTGGGAGAATTATTAGGTAAAACGGAGAATATTGCAATTTCTACACAAAGGGCGTGTCACGATCTTTCAGCTTGGTCACAAATTAATATAGCGTAGTCTATATAAAAAAATCTTAGTAATAAAATTATTATACGATTTCCTGCGTGCACGACGCTCGAGGAATAAACGAAAGTGTAATTTTCATTTTCAAGGTTCGCGTCACGAAACATACGCATTTACGGATACATCTCACCATACAGTATCGTATTGTGATTGCAGACACGTGTTTGATCGGTAAAAACGGGACACGCGGTCGGTGAACGCTTGCACGTCAAGTACAGGACGTGAATTTTTGCGTTTCGTCCTCCAGGCCGCGTGAGAAGAAACACTAGACAGGCCTCTGATATATCGCACGGGATACGGGACACTGCCATTGTTCCAGACGCACACAGATAGGCCACGCATGGACGAATGAGAACTTATATTCCGGCACAAGGATAATCTTGATTGAGGATAGCGTCGCCAGATTATAGAAATTAATGGTAATCATCGTTCGACCGCGAATCCCGCGAATTCCCAGCTACCAGGAAAATGCTTGTTTTTCTTTTCTTTATCAATACCTAAGTAAGTTTGAAAATTTACATGTACAACAGCAACAATGTAAATATGGGTGCTGTTGACATTTAGGAGGGAAAATGTCGATGACTATGAGAGTCCTCTTTCCATCATATGTATAGTTCGGATTAAAAGATATTTGTATCTCAATGTTTATTTGCACTTTTAGAAGTTTCTCTTTGTGTATTTTGTTTGACTTCCGGATTTTCAAAGATAACAGTATCTTAAGGATACAAACTTTAAACGTATATATTTTTCACACCTTGTTCGACCTTCGGGTTGAGTAAAGTACGGATTATGTACAAAGGTATTTAAAGCGTTATAAATCACAGATTTACCCAGCGTGGCATAAAACGAAAACTCTACTCACCAATGTCCTTGATACGAAGTCTTGACGAATTTCACAGTGAAGAGGAACTGTATAGCGCACACGAGGAGACAGCAGAGGTTTAGGGAGAGGGCGAGTGCGCACAGCGCTAACGTCACCTCGTAGACAATCGTATACTCTTCCGGGTTGATCAGGCTACTCGGCGTCACCGTTAACGGTGAGATCTTCAGCAAGAAGATCAACGAGAGTAGCGCCAGTAACAACGACACTAGACACAATAAACCCAAACTGGTCAACGTCTCTTTCGCGCCAACCTCGTGGTCCTTGTGATTCCTTGACAGGGACGACGACCAGGAAGCGTTCAAGGGGTACGCCGTGGAACCAGGACCGATTAACTGTCCCCCGGTAGTCGTACCCTGAAGAGCAGGTGCAGGCGAAGGTGTCGCCTGACTGGGTAATCTGGACAGTCTCGAGATATCAAAGCCTCCATTCGCTTTAGGTCTGCTGTCCTGGTGCAGCGGCGCCGGGGATATCACCCCCAATGTAGTCGTCAGATTATTATTTTTGTTATTGTTATTCCCACCGGCAACAGGACTGACGCTGTTCACAGAATGCTTCGACGTGGACAACGTGGACAGATTAAGAGCGTGCGAGTGATTCAATCGTTGAGAAAGATTGTTCACGCTCAACTGAGAATGATTCAAAGGGTGTCTGTGAGTGGAAGATGGCGTGGTGGCAGCCTGATGCACGTTGGCTCTTTGATGGACCACCGAGTCGTAAACGTCGACTCCCCGTCCTTGGCTGCCCCCTGTCGTTCCACGAACGTTGCTGTTTTGGTTGTAATGATGGTGTTGCTGTTGATCCTGTTGGTGACCAGAATGATGGTGGTGGTGGTGGTGGCCGCCGTGCAACGAGCCCGAGCTCGCCTGGTAGTCATTGTGCTGGTGCCTGGAGCCCGCTGACGACGGTTGCCCCGTCAGGATATGCTTCAGCATTACTCGACGCTGGAATGCCTGAGGAAGACTGCGCTTCTTCCTGCTCCTCTACATGGCGCTACGCGGGACTCGCTTCTGAGCACGTCTTTCTCGTTGGAGGCTTCTTCTTTCTTTTCTTTCCCAGTAGAATTTTTACACAATTCTTTCTCCCTTTTATCATTAAATTACCTTTAATTCTTAACGATCTTTAATCTTTGTCTCTTCTTCCCTATATATATATTTTTGTTTACTATTCTCCGTAGCGAATTTTGTCTTTCTGACGCAGGATTAGGTTCCTGGACTTAGGGAGTTGCTACACGCCAGCTCCACCATGGCGACGGCATTCACTAGGCAGCCTACATAGCCACCTTTTAGCTCACGCTTCGGGACACTTTTTTCGCTGAGATTCTCCGCGATGAGGCATGAAAGCAGAGACCACCGTCTGCGGAGGCATGATTATTCTATTGTTCCTTTTAACGAGTAATCGTTTTACTCGAGTCCTCTTACTAAACCGTAAGTACAAAAGACTATTATACTTAGATAGGTACTTGGTCTCAAGAACCAACTTATTTTGGTCTTTCGATTAAGTTCTTAATTAAATGCTCAATTAGATATTCATAAATATATCTTCATAATATTTCCCTCATCTATTTCTTTGACATTCTAGCAACCTCGTTAAGACGTCCGCCACTTCAACTTCTATCTACAAGTGGCACAAACTGAAGCTGACCTTCTTCATGGAGAAACATGCCGGAAATGGCATCCGCACGTGTGAATAATTATACTCAGTGTCCAGGTAGTTCTTTCGATCATCCGATAGAAGTCGTTTCTGTTTTTCAGAGTTCGTTCACGCCTCCAGAATGTAAAAATATCCAAGGAAGTACCATTAGGAAGCAATGAAATTCAGAGCTTCTGTGGTTATTTCTTTTTCTGATTGTTTCTTTTCTTTGCCCAAAATGGATGATTTCTATATCAAATTGTTTATTCGTATTTTTTTTTTAATATTCCTTGAGATTTTCAATCAACTCGATTTCGAATTTTTTAGCACCCGATCTTCTGGTTGACGTCGTTAAGAAAGAGGAACGAGTGCACAGGAAGCATGGTCGGCGTGAGCATGATTAGATCCGGTCTGCCCGATGACCTTGCCAGTGATAATAGCGGTTCGTTAAGGTGGTTGCAGTCTTGGTTTGCTTCTGTTTCGATTTCCAGCGAACTCGTCAGCCGGCATGGCTTCCGAGATGCTCCCCCTGAAACAAGTCGAAGGGAAATAATTAATGGACTCTCTGTTCGATTGTACGTGGATGACAAGCTGACCGTAAAAAGAAATATACAAATACGATTAGAAAATATAATCCGAACCCTTTTCGGTTTGATCTGAAGGTTTCTTTTTCTAGACGGAACCAAAGATTCTTATCTGGTTTATGGTGAGCTAAGGAACTCTTTGGAAACAGCATTTATAACTTTCGAAAAAGAGACAGGTATTTCTTGCGCGAACAATTGAATAATTAATTCGTTCTCTAAATATCCTTATTTGTTGTTCCTAAAATACATAATGATTGGAAGCTTCTTACGGGAAGCGCAATCAGCCGCTGATATCATTGAAGTCGAAACGCCATTAAAACCATATTGCGATTCGCATGCGACATGCTCCATTCATGAAAACACAAAAGCAATGAACAAGTACAAATCAACGAAATAAATCCTCCGAGAACGAGACGTTACAGGAATTATACCATTGCGAGGATACAAAAGACTTGCTCATGAGCTACTTCCTTCAAGTAGTCGAGCGGTGTATTTTCCGGTCGTTAACTTCCATATAATGGGATATTAAAGAGTACGGACACAACGCTGCTATTTTTCAACTTTCATTCATTATCAAATTACGCAGCGGGAATCGTTGCAACGACAAAACTGTAACGACTCGTACCTGCGTATCTTCCATTTAGCTACGGTAAACGCTGACTTGTCTGCGTTTTTTTTTCACTTCCTCGTTACGGAAACCAGGAAAAGTGATTCACAATACAGTTTCTAACTGTACTTCTCGCGATTCTTTCTTAGAAACAAGCAATTGCTTCTTTTCAATTTCCTAAACCTATAATAAAACAGTCCATTCCTTGAATAGAAATTAACTTTAAAACTTTAGGCGCATACATTGTACGTATCGTATGTATGTATTTTGATTTGAAAAGAAACGCGGCAAACGCCTTTGAAAAGACGTTAGGTTTTCAACACCTTAACTAACTTAATTCCAGCGAGTCGTAAATCTGCTGCATCTCCAACATCTGAATATCCATCTTTTACAATGACTTGTTCTCCAATTTATTAAAATTACATCTCTGCCGTTGCACCGACCTTCTTTAGAGGTTCCCGCGGCAGGTTGAACCCGCATCACGTATCTTCCCTCTTCCTTCCACCCCCTGTTCCCTTTCTCTTTCTATCGGACGGGAAGAGCGGGAACGCTTAAAACGCGCGAATCACGCGAGCGCCTCACGATTTGCGAAACATCACGTGAAAATCACCGATCCGATCTCCGTGCGCACGGTGCACCGTGGGGGTACGATTAAATCGACAGGATATACTTTATTGGCTATTCCGTTATTACAGGCTGTAGCTGGCGGGGAAATAGTCATTATGGATCGATGAACTCCATTGTAACAACGCACCTTCGAATTGCATCGGAAACGCTTCTGTATTGCGTCCAGCGTATAACCTATCATCGTCTCTTTAGGGTAAATCAATGGATCGGAAGTTACGTTTCTATGTTTCTCGCCTGTCAGTATAACACTGTGCAAGAGATACAGCAAGATCCTAAAATCATTCGAGTACAAGAGCGTAAAATGGTCGTTTAAACTTTAATAAATTAACTATTCATACGTTAATTGTACGCGATCAGGATTAAGGGGTACGGCGATGGAGAAGATTTTGTTAGCTAGATGTTGAGTAAATAATCGAAGATGATAATTTTATAAATGTTTCGTATTTATGATGATGGAAAAGATTTAATTTGAGTTACGTTACGTTTGAATAAGATAGACTTTTCCAAGAGTAGAGGATTTGTAGAGATAGTGGACGTAATAGTAGTATGATTTAATACTTGATGTGTCTTTTTTTTCTTTGACATATAGGTCACTGTGGGGAGTAATATTGATCTAGATATAACTATCTTTTCTGAGAAGTACGTATATGCTTATGGGAACTATGTTTGGTTAATCAATGGAGCCATTCTTTTGAGAAATTGAATCTAGAAGAATTCGACGATGCCTTGTTTCAATGGTACATCATTTTAAAGAAACGCCTGCGATTATAGTATATAATTGCACATAGGTATATGCAAAATTGCATTTTCAAATAATTAAATCAAAAATATAGGAATGTATCAATGGGAAGAATATTTGTTAAAGATCTTTCCTTTTTAATCAAATTCGCCCAACAAACCCATTCTCGTCAAACATAAAATGAACGGTGCCTTTCTCAAAGAAACAAGAAGAAAATTGCCGTCGTTCTAAAGTTCTTCTCCATTGCTAAACTACCGTTCGTGTTTCTAGTTACACTCCAATTATTCGATTGTAAGAAGCAAGCAATCCCTCCATCCAAGGGCTAGATATAGTTTCTCGAGTAGTTCTCTTCAATACCGTTATATCGATGAACTCTTTTTGAATAAAGTTCACATTTATAAAGCAAACACAATAAAATACGACAGGACAATTGTAATCGATAAATAACATTTTATTAGGATATTATAAGAAGCTAAGATATCGAGTTCTAATTGTGAATATCAAGCGCTCGTCGTTCGAGGAGATTACCAATATTTTCTTCCTTAACAATATTAATTACGAAGTTTCGATACCGTTTATGACATTAAGATCTCTTGATAAAGTTGTATCGTTAAAATCTTACTGTTCCTAGGGAAAATATATAGTTAATATATATAGTTAAATATATGTCGGAGATGAAAGGACACCGGAACGTTGGGATAGCCCGCAACATTGCAATCTAAAGTCTACTATAATTGTAACTAAACCATTGTAGTTATTCAATCCGATTGTAATTGTTCGAGATTAGTGACGATGAGCTTTGGCTCGAGGTGACAGTCTATCGCCCAACGTAGACGCGGTCAAGGGATGACCGCTTTGCCTAACAAAGGTATGGAGTAATTCTATAGCTCTCCTTAAAAGAAATATTCGTGGCGACACGCGACAGTAAACATTCCAACGGTTTCTGTCCCGTGGCTCGCCACACGCAGAATAGGAATTTGTAATGTTATAATTTGTATTCAAAGTGTTAGGTGCGTTCTGTGAGTCGCCAGTCAGACCGTAATGACACAACAGATCATTTTCGATTTCGTACACTGGTGAATCTCTGTTGGATCATATTGCCACGTTGGGTGCATTACACCCAGAAAGCACATAAACCCACTCAACGGGTTACAACCAAAAGCACATCAACCCACTCAACGGGTTACAACAAAAAGCACATCAACCCAATCAACGGGTTACAACAAAAAGCACGTAAACCTACTCAACGGTTTACAACAAAAAGCACGTAAACCCACTCAACGGTTTACAACAAAAAGCACGTTAACCCACTCAACGGTTTAGAACAAAAAGCACGTAAACCCACTCAACGGTTTACAACAAAATGCATATAAAACCACTCGGTGTTTTACTATGACCACAACGCAGTGTTAATGATCCTCTGAGGTCAGTGTACTTGCATCGTTATTATCACCGCCGTTGTCATCACCGCAGACGTCTAACTCAGCAGGGACGCAACCTTCTGGCATTTTTGTCAGTCTGCCGTGCCTGTCCTTAACGTGTGACAAATCTATCTCACTCGCCTGTGTCTCTACATCTATCTTGAGGCCTTCCGGACACTCATCGGGATTTTCGTCCTTTATTTTACTAATAAAAGATTCTCCCCCTTTTATACAGTACGACTCATTGTCTATAATAATGTTCGTCGAAAATTTCCCGAGCGTAAAATTCCTTCCGGAACCGACACCGCCAAACCCAACGATTTCCCGACTTAATCTGGGCGCTCCGATTTTCACATGCTGATCTGCTCGCATTAAAGTCAGCTCACTACCGGTGTCTATCAACGCGCTCAATTCGAAATTTTCCATCTTAACATCCTTACCACGCCTTGTTTGTAACGACCGAAACACGCTGTAAACTTTTTTTGAGGGCTCACCCAAATTGTCGCAACTTGATGCGATGTGTCCGTACTCCCTACATTTGAAGCATTTAGGTCCTCTCGACTTGCTCGGACACTCCGCACACACGTGATCCGCATCACCGCAATTGTAGCATCGCGCCTTCCTCGCATCTCCAGATCGACCGGGTTCCTTGTTCCTCTCGGTTTCGGACAGCTTCGCCACCGGCTTTACCCTGCTACTCTTCGGCTCCTCAAATTTCGTCCTCATCTCCATATCTCTTTTTATCGCTTCGTAGCGCCTGAAACGCTCTTTTAATTGCTCGATATTCCTGGCTCCGTATAGCACAGTCTTGTTCGCGACCTCGTCGGGAATGCCTTGAATAATGTAGTCTATCAAGGATTGCGTATCAACCCTTCCTTGCTTTGCAATCCCGCACATGCGATACATATATTGTTGCAGACTCTCATCTGCTTTCTTCTTTCTATGGGATAACTCGCCATGTATCTGTTGGTCGCTTACTACATTTTCAAACTCATTCCTCAACGCCTTTTTTAGCTTTGCCCAGAACGTCGCGCATCGCTCTTGTCGTACGAAGGCCTGAGCGGAGCATGCGAGTAATTTCTTAGCATAGGCCACCATGTGGGCGTCTGACCAACCCCACGCTTCTGCCATTTCCTCGAAGTCTTCCACCCACTGATTTACACTCAGCAGATCATCCCCGCTGAATTTCTCTAATGAGTCTTCCACGTCTTTAAGACTCAACATCGAACCGACGCATACCTTCTGCTGATACTCATCGCGGTCCTGATACACCGCTCGCGTGCCTCTCCTGTATTCTCGCGCGCCTTGTTTATCGTCCTCGCCTTCACTTTCGTCGGAGCTCTCTTCTTCCGACGATACATCGTCTTCTTCTAGGGCCGCCTGTAGCCGCGCGCGTAGTTCGGATTTTCTTCCCGTTACCTTCAACCCCAAGCTAACGAGACGCGCTTGTCACGTAAAATAACAAAATAAAAAAGGAATTTGAGGTAAAAAATAAAAAAAAGAAAACTTTATTTTTTTTCTAACATCAATACACTTTACAATCTACTTCCGAACTCTAGGCGTGACTTTCTAAGACTGACTCTTATGATTTTACTTTCGATCGGATCCGATTACTTTCTTTTGTCATCTCTCAACATCCCCACCGTCCATGCATTTGCTAGGCGTCCGCGATCGTTGCCACGTGCTCTTTCTTCTAGAACCTTCGGTGGAAGGACCGTTGGGATGTTGATGGTTCATTAGGCACTTCAGCGATATACATTGTCGCCGAGTGCCGCCACATCTTTATCTCTATCGTCAGTCCGTCGGATTTGAAGTATGCCGGTCGTGACACGCTCTCAGCTCTTTCGTCCTCAGCTTCTCGAGGTCTTCCTCTCCCTCTTGACTGCGTTCGGCTCTCTGCTTGCTTCTTAGATCTCTCTGGTTTGTTGGTTCTTCGCCACGCTTCGAATCTTTAGGAGTAGATCGACCAGGTTTGCACGCTCTGTTCAACCTGGCAACCAGCACTGATCTCGCACCGGATATAGGCAGATTCATCTGTGCGAGCTTACTCCTCAGCTCCTCCAGCGTCAAATCCTCTTCACCCGACAATCGTTCGTCTTCAACGTTTGCCATTTTATTCTATTCTTTTCTACTCCCGCACAAATAGCTCCGTTAAATCGTATCGTTTCTCTGTCTTATTCAATCCCGGACGAGCCCCCACTTGTAATATCGGAATATATTAATAATGGATTGAAAATACAGATATTAGTTAGACAGAGAAACGATGTTTGATTAACAGGAAAACTAAATGCAACGCTCGTATTTACAACAAATAACTTGACAACTATTTGGTAACTCTCTCTCTCTCTCTCTCTCTCACTAGCAACTCTAACACTCGACAACACTCGCAACTCAATTCTAACGACTCTATGCTTCGACGTCTCGATCAACTCTGATTCTCGCAACACGCACACTTTTCGATTCGCCTTGGATAGCGAAACCGTCCTTCTTCTAACGCGTTTTTAAAACGCGATGACGCTATCACTTTCTAAAAGCGTCGTCTTTACATTTCCGATGGCCACGGGCACATCCGACTGCCAGATATACAATGTATTATAAAAGTATCATTACCATACTTTTCATGAAAAGAGCAATTTTTCTTGATAACTATACTCTGTAACATAGATTGAAGTCGCTGATTTGATCCCTCTGATATCGTTGTCTTATGAGAGTCTCGCCTGGTCTTGATTGGTTCTGTTGACTCTTATCGTTGTGAAAAATCGATTCGTTGTGTACCTTTTTTGTATAGAGAATTATTTTGTGGTAGAATATAATGTTGTAATATTTGTGGTCTTTACTTTACTAATTTTGTCACTGAGCCGCTCTTTGGTTCGTTGAGCGATTCATATTCCGCATATATTCCGTACTTGCTTCGCTTGGTACTTTTATAATTTTCGCAGTTACAATAAAAAATTTAATTCTTAACAGATTAAAGATTTAACCTCTTGCTTTATAGTGTACAATAATTTTTTTTTTTTTTGTATAGGTTATGTGATGCATAGTTTGAGTAAGTAGTACATATATATATGTCGGATCACGACTCGAATTTTGGGCGCGCGATGACTCTTCATGTGGACTAGCCATCGTTTCACAAAGCCGAGATTTTATTTACACGTATATACAGGTCTATCACTAAGCTTAACAAATAATAAGTACAACTAATAATAAGTCTAACAAACACTAAGCCTAATGAATAATACGATCTACGAATAATTAAATTAAATAATACTATTAGCAATGTTTGAGTTCAAACGAATCCACGGTCACCGGGATAACTCCTCACTAATCGAAACTTTAGACGCAAATGCGATCGTCGAAAATGCTCGATGTATCACTCTCCAAGGCAATCGCAAGAATGCCAGCCTCGTGGAGATTTTTCTCCCTGTACGATTGCATTTTGTTTTCTATACCCGTTTGGAAGCATCGAGAAGGTTCCAAACGCCGTTGCTAGGCACACTCGTTGGAAGCATCGAGAAAGTTCCAAACGCCGTTGCTAGGCAGTTTCTGCCTGGAGTTTTGATTACTAATACAATGTATGTCCCATTGCATCGGCACCTCCGAGGCAACATCACACGTGGCTAGGCCCGCTCTCGAGGCCGCATGCCGCCACAACCACATTTCTCGGAAAACACATACAACCACTCCAGACCTCCGTTAGATAAAACATCCATCCCGTGACCGTGGCTACGTTCAGCGACCGATTGTCACCTCGAACCCAATCTCGCTTATTACAAATCTTAAGCAATTACAACTATAATAAAATCTAGGCTAAGGTACTAGAGGATGTTCCCAAAATTTCCAAGGAAAGGCTTCGGCTTTCCTTTCATCTCCGACATATATATATTTGCGTGACAAGCTTTCATTTCAATCTATATTTAAGATTAATATTTTATCAGTTTCTGTTCGTAACAACATCGAAGTAGTCAATAAGTTTGAAGAGTATAATTAAGGAAGTTATGAAGCAAGAGGTTAAGAACAAATTCTGAAAGAGGTTATGTACAACTCAGTAGTACTGCTTTACATTACTTTGCGAATTACTTTTCAAGCATAAAAATAGTTTAACAGCCACTTATAGTTACTTCCTTACCATTACATTTAGCTGATTTGCTTAACGTATTTTTACTTCCGACGAGCTAAATACAAGAGCAGAAAGCACATAAGGAATAATACAGAAACGTCAAACGTATACAGAAATATATTTCGTAAAAGCATTAGTACGTAACATGTCTTTATAATTCTATTTATGTATAGTAAAATGGCTTGTATCCATTTTTATGAATTATAACTGACATTTCAAAGCATTCATGTAGATATGTAACTCTCGTTAATTAATAATTTAACAATGCGTCATGAAACGTATCATTTTCGTTTCTTCCTTTGTTTCGTTATACACAGGAACGAATTTGTAAATAAAGATGTATAATCAACGATAACATATGACAGCGAGTATAATAACTGTCAGCAAAGGAAGAGGTCGGTAAAATGATTGTGGTTGATTTCAGTGTATCGGTAAATAAGCTTTGACAGACGTTGCCGGGGGACTCGGTGTCGGTGAAACCGCGTCGATGAAATGATTGTCAGTAATTTAAAGATAACCCAATTTATTGATCTGTCTCCCCTTCATGGCATTGTACGTCTCTCTATAAAACATATTCTACCTCGGAGGGCTGAAAAATTTAACTTGGTCTCACTGGACTGGACTGTAAGTAAGAAAATTGAAATGCAAAATCCACGTGTGAGCGCAACGGTTTAGATGGAAAGTTCGATAGGACAATTATGTATATTAGCCTGAAAGAAAGCTCGTGGCTTCGCACGCAACACGTAATTTCCCTCGCTGAAATAATCCTATTACAACGATACGATTTAAAATTTTCCTTAACAGACCTCGCAATGTAATTCTTCATCTACAATTTTTTATTCGGCCTGAAACAAGAGACTTTCGAAGCCTTATAGAGTCTCGCGAATCTAAAAGTCAGGTTTCAACGTATTTTCGCGTCTTATTCTATAATACTGAAGACATTAAAGGTGTTAACGATTATTGTCTCACTATATACGTACATCAAACGAGTACTTACGTAAGAGACGAATGGAAATGGAAACAGCCGAGAATAATTGAAGATAATTTGAATACGTTCCGGGCTATAATACAATTTCTCGTGAACCGTAATTGATTCGCAGAAGGGAATTGCTGCTTCTCACGACTAGCAAAGTGTTTCGCAAAAAAAAAAGAGAAATGGTATCGGAAGGATAGAAAAAAAGCGGTGGCTTACATCAAGCAATCTTCATGCCGATAATGCATTTATTATTCAGTTCGTTCATTTTCTATCGCGTAACAGACACTGGGATAACTGACAGAACGAGCGTATTAATCTTGCATCTCTCAACCTGACTTCTCCCGATGGAAAAATATTTACTGGTCTGGAATCGTGCATCGCTAATTAGTAAAAAAGTAATAAGCAAGAAAGCAATTATACTACCGGATTGGTATTTCTATTTTATTGGAGATTAATTAACCTGAGTAAACCAACAAAAACTTATCGAAAATCAATCGAAATTAAATCACCTTTTCAAACAGGCTATAAATAGCCAACTAATATTTGCAGTAATAAACTTCACTTTCGAATAAAGTATACGCTCTATAAATTGTAAATTGATAATTTCGTTATTATATCATTTTTCTTAGTCTAAACTGAATTCAGTGAAAAGAGCTTTCAATTGAATTACACACTTCATTAGTTTATGAATTATATTCGTTACCATACGTACAAAAGAAGGGTGACTGGTTTAAAAATTCAAAGGGTAGAACCTCCAAGCTCACGATTGGAAACAGATTCAGTTCAATGGTTTAATTTGCCATTTAATTGAATTCTCTGGCAATTTCAGCGAACTGTGGGCTTTAGAAGTGTCCAGCATTTAAAGGCAAGACCTCCTCCATCTTTCTCTTTCTTTCAGTTCCAACCTCAAGTAATTGACCTGTTAATTCGACGCTATATTTACATGCTCGCAAGGGATTCAGACGACTTCATTGCGTTAAATTCGCAATTTAGCAAACACGAATGTCTCAATCAATTTGTAGTTCGAAACAAATAAAAGATAATCAATTTTTCAAAATAACAATCGATATGTTCAATGCATTTGTCGATGCATTTGATCGTTATGTTCATTTAGCATTTTTATAATAAAAGCGTAGAACACATGTACATACACATAATATTCCATGAAATGATTTATACAGACTATGAGTCTCGTTTTATCATATTATAAAAGAATGAATTTTCCCAATAAATGTAACTTCATACAAAATCTCGTTTAAAAAATTCAGTTTTTATTCTCATCAAATTAATTTAATATCGGAATATATCATTTTAGTCGTTATAAAAATTTTATGTCAAAAAGCGGTCACAGATACATATATAAATAAATGTCCAATCCTATGCATTTATTTAAGCTGAAATCTGAACTTAAATATTTATTAACAATATTCTGACGAATATGTAATGAAAGATAAAAGCAGCTTTATTTTTTTTATAGGATGGCTCATGCTTTTTATTCATTTTATGTTTTTCGTTGTCAGCGCGTAACTACCTATCAGCCGCATGAATGCCAGGTTTTACTACTCAGAAGCGAAGAAGCGAAGAAGCAAATATACGTTACCTTGCATGGAAAAACGTTAGATACATATAAAAGTCATAACGTAGCTATTTACACATGGGGAATATTTATTTTTGTATGAAATATTTTTGCTTCTGAATTCTCATTATAAATGTACGTCCATTTCCTACGTTAAAGTACGTCTCTGCTTTGAAAACCTTCATTTAAATATAACGGTTAACAAAATATTATTAGAGAAATATTAAAACGAGACGCTAAAAGAACATTTTAATAAAGTACAAATGATTATTTGTTCTTTATTAAATTGCACTGCTGTAACTCTAATTTTATTAAATTCAAAATGAATCATTTATAAACTGAACCGGAATATAAAATTTTATTCCGCAAAAATCATAAAGTTGAAAGTTAGGAACGAATAACAAATGAATAACCTAGTTTCATTAAAAGGCACGTGTACGCCAATCCGCGTAATAACTTTGACACTCCAATTATTATAAAATATGTATCCTTAAGGGATTTTTTTGCGCGAATGCAAAATACTTTTCATACGTGCAACTGAATAAATGGGGCGTGATTTTCAATATTTCTTTTTGTAGAATTTATAACAAAGTAACTTTTTCACAAATGTTTTCGCTAACATTTTTACAACGTAAATGTCTTCTTTTGTAATTAATAATTTCAACATTTCTCTGAACAGTTTCGTTGCGATAAAAAAAATATACAAAGCTTATGACGTGCTTGTTTAAAAATATTTATACGGAACAAGACTTTGAATTTGTCAGACCAATCGTTCTAACGAACGAATAAATTAAACGACTCGTAACAAAAAATTATTCCTGTCCATGTTTCTCTTTGTAAAAGTAATTCAAGGCAAGTTAGATGAATCGCTGTGTACCCTATTCGCGTAGCATGTGCTTTAACGACCAGCGTGCAAGCGTTAACGGTGTGCTTTAGTTTCTCTCTGGTTGTGTTAAGTGTTTAAGTAATGAGCATATACTCACTACGGGCGGGTCGCATACGATCGACTGGCACCACTTCAGCCTCGAATTATAGCAGACGCAGAAACTGCAAACCGAAGGTCCCGGCTCAAACGTAAGATTATGTCGAATGGTTTCTCCTTGAAAGTCAGCACAGCTGTTGTTTATAGCATCTGAAAACGATTCTCAGCTTGAATATCTTTGCCATTCGACGGTCGTACGCGCAGTTACGTTAACCGTTTCAACGCCACTCAGCGTGATCATGCTGTACGCGTAGTGTGGTGAACTGTGTCGCGATGTTTGGTTACGATTGTCAATTCACAACGCGCTCGGTTCCGAACGTAGCTTGCCGCTAGTCTATCAGAGTTTCCTCTCGTAATTACTTTTCTTTCAAATAATCGTAAACCAAATAAAGAAAAAACTAATGTATAAATTACCTCTTGAATTGGAAAACCAATTACAGAACGTCACACAAACAAAAGGTAAAGCACGAATATTTGGCAACCTTTTGACTCTTTAGTGTAACGTTTCTGATATAGCTGATGAAGTGAAGCGTGAACGCGTTGAACGGTATGTTTCGACAAAAAAAAAGAGCAGTGCAATCGAGTTGATCGGCACTTCTCGTAAATAAATAAACGAAGCGCTATTGCGCTTCATGGTACAATCCGATACGGATTTTTAAAACATCCCTGATACTGAAACGGTTAATAGCGTTACGAAAACGATCGTGCCAGGAAATTTTTGTTCGGATCCGCAACGGATCCGCATTGCGGCTGCCACGATGCTTCTACGTAGCATTGATGCTTCATCGATGAAGCACGATTGAAATTGGATATTCGATTTCTTACTGGGGAGAGAGTTTTCATATCGTGTTTACTGTTTCACTTCGCAAGTGTGCTTTACAGTATACGTTAGAACTTGAAATCGAGCTATTTGAGTTAAAGTCGCTTGTAGCTTGAAATGACGTTTAAAGGATATAAGAATAATAGAAAGCTAAAATTCAAAAGTGTATATATACATTACTAATATATAATGCCTATAATATATAATATAATAAATAATAATGCCTATATATTGACTAATTTATCAATTAATTAAATCCGTGTATATCAAGTTTTCTATAATTTAGTACTTTCGTGTAACTACAGAAATTTGATGCAATATAAAACTTGATTAAAACAGCGATTCATTAGGAAACGAGAATAATGATGCAAATATTTTTTGTAGCCATTATATAGGATTTCGATCGCATAATTAATCAGTATCAACTTACCAGTTTTTAACGGAAGAATAGAAAGAAGGGTAGGCGGTACACAGACCGCAATTATCATCATCTTCATGTAGAGTGTCAAAATGCCGAACATCTTCGTTAGTCGTCAGAAGTCGCGATGAGAAGCGTAAAAGAAGTGCACTAGCCAGAAGTATCTGCGACAGAAATCAGAATACACTCGTTTTCGCATGGTTGGATCAATTTCGCGTGGGACTAACCTGATTGAACCTAACGCGGGATAATTGCTCAACTCACGACCTTAACCAGCCCGCTTGATTCTCTGTAAATGCTTGAAATTGACGCTTGGATTCTTTCCAGATTAACTAGCTTTGCCCTCCCCCCCTCCCGTTATCTATTTTCTTAGATCGACTTAAACTGCCGCAACATATTATCTTTCTTCTTTTCTTTTCTTTTCTTTTCTTTTGATCTTTTAAAGCCCTAAATCGCTGGCTATTATATTTTGTACACTCAATTACTCTGTAAGTCATAAGTACATATGTTTTACAACGTTATTTGTCATATTTCAGTTAAACCCCAGAAAAGTCAGAAATATATTTGCAGCGTGTTTTAACGCGTCTCTGGCAAAGATGTCAAAAACGAGTTGCGACACAATTTAAAGCGACAAATAGCACCGCGTGTCTCGTTGTGGTAACACGCGGTTCGCCAGCTTTTTAAAAGCGCCCTCCGTTTGCTTTTTCCTCTCTTCCCTGTCTCTTCGTTTTTTCTTAACGAGCAAAACCACTTTCGCGAGGACGAGAGTACGGAAATGACGTACTGGCAATTTTGTTTTGTGATAATACAAGCAGCTCGGTTTCAGTGAATTAAACTTGGCCCCAAGCTTCTACTTATCCCTACCTTCCTTTCCTTTATTTTCCCTTCTATATCGGTTTTGCGGTTTTCCACACTTCCATCACAATAAACCATGTTTTTTCTCGATTTTACATGTTAGCCAATGATTCACGGCAAAAGCGTCGACTGTAAAAATATTTGTAGTTGCAATAGCAACAAGTATGTTTTCTCAAATAGAAAATATTGGGAGCGTACACGCTGGCAAAACAATTCATGAATAGCTCGTCCTCTGCTTGTTATTTGTTTCGATACTGTTAGCAAACAAATTCATGAAACATACTGGTATAGCGTAAAATGAACATAACAGTTTTGCGTACACTTGAGAGCTGAACTTTGGCTGATATACGTATATTATATATATACGCACACAGTTATGTATATGTATATATATGTCGGAAATGAAAGAACACCGGAGCCTTTGGAATTTTGGATAATCCCGCAACATTGTAACCTAGAGTCTACTATAGCTGTAATTGAACAATTGTAGTTATTCAATTCGATTGTAATTGTTCGAGAGTTGTGATAATGAGCTTGGGCTCGAGGCGACAGTCAGTCGCCGAACGTAGCCGCGGTCACGGGATGAACGCTTTGCCTAACAAAGGTATGGAGTAATTCTATAGCTCTCCTTAAAAGAAATATTCATGGCGACACGCGACAGTAAACATTCCAACGGTTTCTGTCCCGTGGCTCGCCACACGCAGACCCTATTCTTCGAGCAAGATGATTGCCAGATGTCAATTGCGTCTCCGGAGTAGATGTTCAGCTAGCCTGAGGGCCCGTCATAAATCTTAGAATTTAGTTGACTAAAGTCCTTCAAACAAACAGTCTTTGTCCCAGCTACGGGAAGATAGGAGAGACCCATTTTTCAACGAACGGCGTCTCCCACTAGCAACTTTCCCTCGAGGGCGGCTAGCATCTTTTTCTAACCACCGATATGGAGATTGACCAATTAGCAGCAACGCCAAATTCCCTCACCTTCTGAACGAAGGTTACCCTCGACGAATCCGATGATCTTGTGCCCTCAGACACACCCCATCATAGTTTTCCTCTGCAGCATCATCGCGACGGAGAGTCATTCTCTCGTGAGGTTGTATTAGTGAGTCTCGTAGAGTCTGTACGCTCGGTGGATATTCCACGTTTTCGCAAAGAGTCCGACTTAGATTTTTGTGAGCACGTACATCTATCTTCCCGTTGTCCGCGGATTCGTTATTGACCCTAAGACCAACATCACTAGTATCGCGAGTGTCCAATCGCCGCGATTGATTGCGGTGTCGGTAGCATCCATACTCGTATTAACAGACCGTACCTTCGTTATAACACGACGATGGCCGATTTCAATGAAGATTCATCAAATGCCCACAATGCCCTTATTCCTGACCCTTCTCCGACATATATAAATCTTATAAGATTATCAAGGTATTAAGCTAACCAGAGGAGGACATCCAACCAACACCATCGATTGCACTCAGCTTCTACCATGCAGTCAGAACCCACGCAATCTCCCGATCGCATACAACAAGACGATCCGAACTTTGAGGACAGGATATTACAGCGTATTGAAGAAAACCATACGCTAATCACCCGGATTATTGCCGCGGAGGAGGATGTCAGCAATAATACCGTATAGACCATATTAAAGAGAAAGAACGTGCAACCACATATAGTTCGCAAACGGTACAAACGGTAGAATCGAGAGCGGAAGAATGAAAGACATGGCGTGTCTTACAGAAAATAGAATCTTACTAAACCAAGGGCGACTTCAACAGTACCACTAAGGTACTTTGCCATAGACCTCGGTCTCATTGAACGAGCAATGGAAACGATATCTTCAACAGATAAATTTCCTGTTGAAAATAACAACGTGAGTTCGTGCTCGCCATCCATATGCAGATGCGTTAGTTATAATGAATAATAACTAGAAGATAATCTTAGTTACAATCGATAGATTTAACACTAAACCTACCGACATTTCGTGTTACCTATTCCTACCAGGCGCGGTTAAAATGACCGCTGATTTAAAAAGTAATTGTTTTTATAATTTAACTTAAATAATGGTTAATTTATAACCGAATGTATATAAAATGATGATCTGTCAGAAAATATCGTCCAAATTCACTTTTATTTAATTTCAATTATAGACTTAAATAAAATTACACTTTAATTTATATAGAGATATCTTATTCAACTCCGCTGCATTTTTTACAAATTATCTTATTATCAAATGTACATTTGCCGCATACATATTTCCCGCATGTTGAACAGATTTTCAAATCTGTAGTTTTGTAAACTTTACAATTTCTTACTTAACAAGTTTTTCGTGATAATGTATCTGAACTTGTTGATAGTTTTATAGCATGATTTTCTTCCCACGATTCTGTATACTCAACCGCGAGTTCCGTAGCTAATTGGAATAAAAATTCCTGTTTTGAAATATTTTCACCTCGTATTTAGTGGACACCGGTGCTGACACTTGTGTTTATCCACGTAGTAAGATCCGCGGACACACGAACAAAACCGACTACGAACTGTTCGCGGCCAACGGAACGCGGATCGCGACATACGGTACCATTACAGTTCCCCTCAATTTATCGCTACGCCGAGCTTCCAAATGGCGTTTTGTAGTGGCCGATGTGCAAGACCCTTGCAACAAAGGGCTCCTCGACACAACAACCCGACTATCGACGAAAGGACTCGCCGCCACGGCTGACGTGGCATCGATAAAAACAATCACCGAAGATTAAGATTAAAATCATTGATTATCTGTTAAGCGGTCTAATAAATTCGGTGTGCTAGAAGATTTATCGAGTTCTCCAGTTTGTAGTATATCTTTGGAAAGAATTATAATTTCGTTATTTATATACACATATCTAATCGCAAGATCTCAATTCAGCTACCAGATTTTCATAAGACGAGGTCATTGAATAAACGAGAACGCTTCAACGTTACATTTATGAGATTAAATAGTTTTTGTTTTTTGCTATCTTGGACACAAACAATGATTTTAACATCGATTTCTGCTTTTCGAAGTTACGTTGAAACAAGATTTACAATTTTACAAAGCTTCTCCCTAAAGCATCATGTTCATTGAAACCCAAAATTATTAATTATCGGTACGAATTTTTCGCATTAATGCTACCTAAACAAAATCATAAAGCTTACTTAGCAACTTCACAACTTCTCCTACGTTTTGCTATATCAACGACAGGGATGAAAGGCACTCCCGTACAATCAAATCTTCTTTTATACTGTATTTTTCCTAAACATTTATTGACATGATATAAGTCATATGCAATGCCTTTAACACTGTTGCCTTTTTTTAAAGCATGATATATCGCTTTTTTTACCTTTTATCTTTCAAGATGCAAAGAAAGGTTTAAGATACGCTTTATTCAGAACGAAACGTACACTTATATAGTTACAAAACGGCTGATGACTATATCATCAACAGAATACAGATTAGGTTGTATTAGGTTATCCAAAAAGTTTCTATTATGTCTGATCTACTTTGTTCTACAGTTATTTCTACATATCTTCTTATTCTATTTTTTATTCTACAGTTAGAACAAAATGGATCATACATAATACAATAAAATTTCCTTATAATATTATATATATTTCCTTATATTATTTCTATATTATTTCCTTATAATAATTCTAACTTTAATATTTTGTTGCATATTCATTTGCATGTAAAAGGACTTCTAAGAGTTTTGATATAGATTCGATTAATTTTGTTTGCAATGAATCTTGTGTTTTGTCCGTTAGAAAAGACCGACTTTTACAAATATTTTGGATGCTTCGTGTAAATGATATAACAAATGAAGCACAAAAGCACAAAAACTAAATTTATGTTCATTGCGGATACCAATATTGGTTACATACAAACCATTTTGCCATGTTATGGCATTTTCACGACTGAGAAATTAGTCAGACCTAATCTCCCAATAAGTACAAGAATAGTTTTACAGTTGTGCCAAAACTTATCACAATCAAACCCTGAAGCTGCAGGATACCATATTTATACCGACCATTATTTTATTTGTATTCCCTTGGCTGATGCATTATTAAGCACGAAATGTCACATAACTGGACCTATTCAAACTAATGGAAAATTTATTCCGAACAATATCAAAAATCGAAAAATTGCGGAAAATGATATCGTTGCCTACAGATGCAGACATATTACTACTGGCTTGGAGAGACAAACGAATCAATGTTGTAGCACTTGTACTACCACAACTATGAAAAACATCACTAAAAGTACACGAAGAAAAGGAACCAATATAGTGAAGCCAAATGTCGGATAAATTACAATAAATATGAGGTGGTTTAATATGCAAGTGCTCAAGAAATGCTCTAGATATTCAGCAATATAGTTTATTTAATAACCAACAGTCTACAATCAACGCTCCATGTTTTTCCACTATGTTTGCTTCGCTGTTACACTGGACCCTTCGTACTTCGCTGTTCAAGACCTAATGAATCTTTGGACAGATTCTTTTCTTTTCTTCCCCTTCGATATCCACACTACGCACGCGTTCGTTAGGTGTTCGCGACCGTTGCCACGTACGTCTTCTTCCAAATATTCGACGGAAGGACCGTAGGTATATCGATGGTACATTAGGCATGTCGGCCTTACACTTTCATGGTATAACGCTTTGTGTCGCGAAGGAGTCCGCTGTCGGAAGGAGTTCCGTCGTCGAGTGCCGCTACAAATATATAGGCGGTGTCGACAAAGCAGACCAGTATACAGCTACATACTGTTTTATACGAAAGTCCCAAAAATGGTGGCGGAAATTACTTTTTTGCGAATTGGAAAGATCAACAATAAATTCTTACTTATTATATAACGCAAACCAGGAGAAAAAGAAAAAAACAAAGTAACGCATTTGCAATTCGTACGTCGCTTGATGGGTCAATTAATTGGGCATTTTCGTGACGCCGACCCCAAGAATACTTCATTAACTTCTGGAACAGCAGAAAGACTAAACGGCCTTTTACATGTCATTCGGCGAGATGATACAGAAGGAAGTAAAGATCGTGTGGTATATTGCAATCGGAAAATCAAAGGTAGAAGAAGAGAATCGATGTACTATTATGCCACTCGTTTGGTTAAACCGGCCCTGCATACACGCAATTGCTTCGAAAAATACTACACCGTGCAAGAATATGAAAGGAGTCATAAATGTAGTATCGTGAGCTGCTTAGCGCTGTAGATGCCGCTGCTGGGTACGCTTTTTTCTCATTTTTTGTATTGTGGAAGAAAAATCGGACTCCGGTCGCCGGGATTCGAACCCGGTTTCCGAACGTTCGCAACCTATGGCGCTAACCACTGCGCTGCCGTCGTCCGACACTAGTTAGCGTCAAGTGGTGGTATTTGCTATCGAGTACCACCACAGGCCTTTTCTCCACGATACTACATAAACGTAGCAAAAGTAAATACGTTTTCCTGGATTTTGACCAAAAATTCTGTTATATTCAAATAAAGTCCTAGTTTTTATAACGCAAATGTTTTCTCACATAGGATTAACACCAATGACTAAACGGATAACAGAAGAATTAAACGAAGTGGAAGTAATACAGTGCATGAAAATACTCTTGAAATCAAGCGAAAACATGAAAAGATCAAATTCCATACCCGGATTACCTATAGAAATCATACCTATAGAAATCATCTAAAGCACAAAAGATAAAAACAAGAAAAAAGGATAGTAACATGGGGAACCAATCATCCTACAAAGAATTAGTACATTAAAATAAAAGATCAAACGCAACGGTGAAAAATTACTAGCGTTGCTGGAAAAGAAAAAGAACAGCAGAGAAACAAAGAGAGTGAATACGAAATTAGGAAAGCTTTCCACAACTTCATAAGAAACTACTGGAAAAGTAGAATGCAAAACATATCCAAATAAAAACCCAAAGAACTTTCACCATCGATTAACTGCGTCTTCCGCCCAAAAAACCACAACATAAGTGATATACTCTGACACAACCAGAACGGATACAAATAGGAACTCATGAAAGCCGACATGTACCGTCACACAATTCGACGAAGACAATAAGATAATCATTATCGAAAACCATGAGATACTAAACATACTAACATAGAGAAATAACATTTATTGTCTGGATGGTTATAAAGTATAAGGAGAAAGCTTAGGATATTGGCAAAGACGACTGAATTCCAACTGAAATATTCAGCATATACCGAATGGGAAAAACGGTCAGAGTCTACTTGGGGGTACGTGACTGCTGGGCCGCATGGGCACGCTCCGCGTTACATAGACGAAACCTTGAGTATCTCCAAATAAAGGGCCTAAAAAGGCTAATTTGGGAAGTCATAAACTAATCGTCTATACTAAGAGCACGCATTGAAACAGTCCACACACAAAATAGCCATATAAGAATATATCAAGTAACCAGCATAATCGCACAAACAACGAACAAACGGAAGCAACGCATACGCAGTTGACGAGCCAGATTTAATCCTATCTAACATTTCCACAAATTAAAATTAGTTAGAACTAACCTTCAAAAATGAGCAATAAAAAAAGATTATCGAATTTGGTAGGATAGATTTAAAAGAACCTACCTACCACATTTACACATTTTTCACACATCTACTCCTGCAGTATAATATTTAACAATTGACTAAACGCCAACTACTTCTCGATTCTGGAAAACTAGAAAGGCAGTAGCATTAAAAAAAGAAGGAAAAGCAACAGTGATCCTGCCAGCTATACCGATCAATTAGACTCTTACGCAACATTAATAAAGTACCCGAATCTATGATAAATAACACTATATACATTGAAAATAACCTAATTCCGCTCACCCAATTTGGCTTTATACTTTAACATTCATAACATTAACATAACTTTAACATTCATAACATTAACATAACTTTAAAATTTAAACATTCAACGATACATGCAATTACAAAATTCATCATATATCTCTTGGGCAAGAGACGTGAGTGATTAGGTAGATTAGGTATTCAAAGATTTAGAGAGGGCATTGAACGCATTCTGGCTGGATTTCTTTCCTTAAGCTCGAAAAAGAGAGCTTTCCACACCGCGTAATAAAAATAATTTGGAAATTACAAATTAATATAAGCAAGAAAATGATGCTTTTGTACCGACATCCAATTTGATCTTGTTAAGGGAAACTACTATATTCGAAATTTTAAGCAAAATTGACCTTCTTTCCCTCTCTGCCGTAGCTCGTTTCGTTCTTCCATTATAACCTTTTCCAAAATTTTCAGGGTTATTATTGAAATTATTAATTACCTAGCACTCCCATTAATTCTTTTCCCAATTTTTTGGTTTGAGACATTTTTTGTAAAAAAAATCTTTTTTTTACATAAACATATAAATTTTTACACGGGATTATTCAAGTATGTCAGATTTTTCTGCATTCACTGAAAAATAGCAAAAAAGTGCATTTGATATTGTCCGAAATTTTTTTGTAAAGTTCCTATATCTACTCCGGTAATTTCTGATGTTGTATCTGGATATTCAAAAAATTTTCGGGCGATATTGCCATTATTATTCTACCCAAATCCTCATGCGAGTTTATCAATGATTCAAACAAACTGGACCCTAAATTAATCTTAAATCCTTAGCTTCTTATCTTGTCTCTTCTGTTTATTTTCCGGGTTATTCCTAATTCCTCTATTTTTAGTCTAAAGCTCCATTCGCAAACATAAGTCGCAATCTAAATGTAAAAAAATTTCATAAATTTTAATAATAATAAATGCTGAAAGACCATATTTATAATTTTGTTTCATATTTTCTCCAGTATTACCGAAATCTTTCGTATTTTTATGACGAATTATGTACATTGAGCTGGACTTGGGACTTGTTAGATCTTGAGCAACTTTCCCATCGAATATCGTTAAGTGTTGATGTCATGGTGACAGCGATCATTTCTTCCGTGTCTCCGGCCAAGTCCGGAGCATCCAGAACTCCGTATGGTTCTGTTACTACCACTCGAGCGACCGTGCTCTCCTGGATGGCTTGGTAGAGCAGGTCTTGCGCCTGTCTTGTCCAAGTTGGTCTGAAGGATGCACATTCTCTTAATTCTCTTAAGTGATTGCTCCCATGGCTTCCTCCGCGCCAGCCTCCTTGCTCGCGTGCTTAGGGTCGGGGGTTCCCTGCGGCGACCAGCCTTCTTTGTTGCCACTTGCGACCGCAGATCCGCGGGTGGTTCCTCGTGTTTCCTTCTTCGGCGAGGAGGGGGGGAGCGAAGGCCGGTCCCCCCATCCTGTGTACCGATGGTGCCCTGAGAGCCTCGCACAGCAGACACGTCGGGTTCACGGCAGTGCATCTTTTGTCTTGGTATCCCGAGTCACCGCATCTGTAGCACAGGTGTCCCATATCCTCCTTGGAGGCGCATGTCTTGCTTATGCACACAATCTCCAGGAATCTGTAGCATTGCAAAAGTCTCCGCTTGATGGCTTTGACCTTCGCTATCGACTATCCTATGGCGACCTCCCCAGCCTGAGCCAGTTCCCTCCCTGCCCTGGTATCCACACAGATCCAAAACCGCTTCGAGCCAAGCGGATCTCTCCCAGTTGGACGTCTTCCGTCTTGCAACCACCCTCCTTCGCCAGGGTGTTCCTGATTTCCTCCTTGGTGGCCGGAATGTCTATTCTGGTCACACATGCTTCCGCGGCTCGAAAGGATGTCGCCACGCGGAGATGGCTCGGATCCAGGATCCGAGTCAGCCGTGCTGCGAGCGCGGCGGCCTTCTCCCTTTTCAGGTCCTCATAGGTCCTGAAAGGTCAGGTCCGGTCAAAGTTTTACGCATCCTTACCGCTTGGATATCGACCTCAACCAAAGGGATGTTGTCCTTGTCCGTGGTCGACACCTCCGCGTAGGATTGGCCCGATATATCCTTCAGCGTGATCGTCACTGCCGATGTTTGCGGTGTGTTTGTGGAAGGTAGCTTCTCTCCTGCTCTTGGCACGTTCTCTGATCCTCTCTCCCATTGGGCGCGCAGAATGACCACTTCTACCCGCACTTATCACTACCACCAGTCACTACCACTTTCAAACGGCCCGCGTTTTCGGCGCACGTGCCAATATGGCTGCGTCCGTGTAGTTCCCCGGGTGACTCGTGCAGCGGCGTTATTGTTGCGATTCCAAATATGGCTTCCTTACTGCCATAACGTCACACGCGATTTCATTTCACTTGTAATGTCCTTTCCAGACCGAATTCTGCTAATTCTTATACCTACTTTTTTCATAGGCACTAGCACTTCACTCGGATTAACTTCCTTTTCCAAATTCTCCAGTTTTCCTGGAGATTTAGATCACATCTACATCTCCGTCCTAACTCCCTGTCCACCATGCAAACAACCCTCGTCGCGTTCATCAACCGAAAGCTGAGTTCAGTAACTTAGCGTCTAGGAAAGAGTCGCGTTGGTGACTGAGTTTTGACCGACTGTCGTGCTATTACGGAGGGAAGCTTGTTATGGGCGTATTTAAAGTACAAAGAAAGCGGATTCGTTGATCACATTTTTCGTTAGAAAAGTGAGGGTAACTTAGAATGGATGCTTAGGTTCATTGAGTGTCTGAATAACGATAGGTGGATCTTCGACGGCCAGGCAACGAGGGTGAGGATTATCTCACGTGATGTAACGCGGTTCTTCGCCACATATAGCAAATTTCTTTTTATGATTAGTATTTTGGTTCATGCATACTTGAAATATAATTACGATGTAATTTTCTTAAATTACTAATTGTCGTTTGCACGTTGCATTAATTTCTCTAATGTAATTTCGCGTACCTTTAACTGTAACTCAGTTCTTTCGGCACTTAACGAGAGAGCCGAAAATTTCGTCGTTTTGAAGTTTGGCGATCTCGATAATGGTTGATTGCGTAATTTCGTGGTCTTGATAAGGATGGATTACCTACAATTAATATGCCTAAAAATAATTACAAACATTGTGAAATATGCCCACCTTGATATTCAGGACATTTATTATTTCATTACTACTACTACTTTTACTATTTACTACTTTTACTATTTATACTATACTTTTACTATTATTACTTTCCGAGTCTGTAATATCAGCAACATCTTTCGTGCTCCTTCAATTGTTCATTTCCGCAATATAGCGCACCATACATCAATCTTAGTCGCATGCATTGGTATCTCCCAAATTTCTCCAAGACTGTTAGTGGTACATGTTCGGCTATTCTACCAGTTGATATGTCTGTCTAGATGAAACCATATCTTGTCGCTGAAAAAAATAACATATCTAAAACATGGTCATTTTTTTCTTATAGAAATACTGGGAATTACCGATAACAGCGAATATGATGTTTTTTAGTTATTTCGGACTATCGGCATTTTGTTTCATAACCGATATGTAAGTTGCTTAACAGATATGTAAGTAGTCTAGGATATATATTATCATAATATAATACATAACCGTCACAAATGAGTAAGTAAATTTTCATATCTGGAAGATCCTTAATGAAAAACAAACGAATATTATATGATAGTTTCAGTGATGAGAGCAAGAAATATGATGGAGGCAATACAGGTTCATTTGAAATTACTATTGGGTTGCCCGGAGAATTCATTCCAATTTACATTCCGATTCTATGTACATTTATTGAATTATACAAGTGCCATTTTGTTCCACAACCTTTCTTCATCTTTCACGCAACTGAAATATTCCATTCTTCCAAAACTTCTAGGATTTACGGCGAAAAACTTTTCAATATGAAATAAAAAAAGTGATGGTTCTCTTGATGAAGATTGTGATAATTCTCATAATAGATATTTGGAGAGAAGCAAACATTGATCTCTTTTACGCAATTTTACCGAAAAAGAAGGACTGATATAACATCAATAGTATAAGTAATATAAATCTTAAAAGGGGAAAATAAACAATTTTTAACGTCCGATTATTTAATAAGAGGAGTATTCAACGCTCCTTTTCTCTCAATCTGTTTGGCAATTATTTTATTCACTAATTTTTCTAGAGCTTCAAATATGATCTCACTGCGCTCAAGACTGTCAATAGACAACGTGCATAGAAAACGCTGATGCCACATAGTCAAAAAGGCTTTAAGTGAAAACATACATACATGCCTGTATGAAAACTGCAATTGCTCACGACTATAGTTTCGACTTGGATTTGAGAATCCTATAAGATATCATTTTAAACTATCCTAATATATAGTGCACGCTGTCCCGCGTATCTAACAGATATCTGTAAAATGTCGGTCCTACTAAATTAAACTCAGCATTAGTTTATAGTAGTAAATCTAGGTATCAGACATTTGCACCGTATGAAGAAAGTCCATCGAACTCGGTGTATTTATTACCGTTACGAAACATATATACTATAATAGGAACACTCCTAAGATGATAATGTTTGAAGGAAAACACGCCAGGATCGCTGTCTTTCAAACCCATTCAATGAGTAAGTGACGAATGAAGATGCGTATTAAAGTTATGTTCAAGTACCCGTAAAGTGGTGCGACGTTCGGACAAGTTTGTTCGACGAAGATCAGTTACGTACTCTGTTCGCGGGTGACGAAATGATCGCCTAAGTGGTTGAAAAAGGAAGGGGAAATAAGGAGAATACAAAGAATTGATGAATGTAAGGAAGAGAAGCTAAATCTCAAAATAAGGAGCAAGAAAAAACAAGCTACTTACGATGAGACCGTTGCTGATCATCTGTTCTCGATGACAATTGTCTCTGCCACCGACCTTGTTGAATATTTTAGCAGTTGCAGTATGTTTGAGCATATTATATTATATTTCGATGCACACTACCACTTTCACCACTTATTTCTGTGATTATGACTGAAGAACAAACAGAAGATACTTATCGTAAATTAAATTTAAGCAAGAAGACACTTTTTGCGATGTTAACTCCAAATAAGAAAATATGGATATCAGGTTGTCAGTATGATTAGAAATAGGGACGTGTAACGAATCTTCTTTTGGATTAGACATTGCTGTCATGCAATAGAGAAGATATTTACTAGTACAAATATGATTAATACAGTATTGGACAAGTAACCGTGATAATCAGATACTCGAAATGCTAATGGCAATGATCCTAGGTTCAATAACGAATCCGCGGTCGACGGGATGATAGATGAACGTGCTCACAAAATCCATGTCGGGCGCGTAATATTCACTGGTCGTAAAGCCTTTCCCGTCCCGATGATGTCACAGAGGAAAACTATAATGGGTTGTGTCTAAGGACACGAGATCATCGGATTCGTGGAGAGATGGCTTCGTTCGGAGAGTGAGGGAAATGGACGTTGCTGTTAATTGGTTAATTTCTATGTTTTTGGTTGAAGAAGGATGCTAACTGCCCTTCAGAGAAAGTTGCTAGCGGGAAACGTCGTTCATGAGAAAAGCAGTAGGTGATAGATTCAGGGACTGTTAGGATAAAGACTGTTTGTCCGATTGAAGGATCTTAGTTAACAAAATCCTAAGATTTATAGCGGCTCCTCAGGCTAACTGAACATGTACTGTGGAGATGCATCGACATCTGATAATCATCTTGCCCGAAGAATAGAGTCTGCGTGTGGCGTGCCACGAGACAAAAACCGCTGGAATGTTTACTGTCGAATGCCGCTACAAGTATTCCTTTTTAAGGAGAGCTATACAATTACTCTATACCTCTATTAGGTAAAAACGTTCATCCCCTGACCGCGGCTACGTTCGGCGACTGGTTGTCGCCTCGAGCTCAAGCTTATTATCACAAATCTCGAACAAATACAATCGGATTGAATGACGAAAATTGCTTAATTACGGCTATGGTAGAATCTAGGTTAAAGGGTGAAGGGGTTTTCCCAAAATTTCAATGGGAAGGCTCCGGTGTCCTTTCATCTCCGAGATATATATTATACATTTTATATGGCACGGTTACTGACAGTTATTGCGTTTAGCTGATGTTATCGTGCCTCGTCCAGCAGATATATCGAACGGTACGTGGATGGCGAGGTTATCGGCCGACCCTCTTTACGGAGTAAGGCCAGTCATCCGCCACGCCTGGGAATAGACTCCTTCCTTTAGACACCTCGTATAGAGGCGACGAAATTTGGAAGACATAACCCTCACTATTTTCACCCAGACCCGGCTTGAGAGTCTGTCCGGATCCGGCGCTACGTCGCGGAAGGCCATTCTTCTGATCATCTCCTGCAGCTCTTCCTCCGTGACTTGCCATTTGTCCTCTCACTCCACTGTCCAATATGTTGTTCGTGTTTGCCCTGGTGCGATGTCATCTTGTGGGGGGAAAAGCATCTTAATGACTTCCAGGAGCAGCGCCGACTCCATTTCTGCCGTCACCTGGAGCGCAGGGTGGGGCGGAGGATCGGGCGACGCTTTCTCATAACTGCTCTATATGGGATCCCTCACGGATCGGACTTGACTGCTTCGACGAGGTCCAACTAAGCCCGGGCCTTTGCAATCTTGATCTGCCTCTACAACAAGCATCACATCTCGCGATTCGCATCGTAGCAGTGAGAAATCTCTTCTTCGTTGCGAAGGCGTCTTCGGCGTACCCTCTAGTACAGCCTTTCAGTCTGAACACATCCCATCCTCAGCTCTGCTACATCAAGGGTCCGCCAATAAACGGCACCCCTCCTTACATCAGGTGTGGATCGCGGCATGTATGTGTCGCATACCACCGCCATGTTTAGACGGAGGCTCTCAGCTTCCTCATCCATGCCTGATTCCCTCGTGGCGGCATCCACCCCAGGTAACCGCTATAGCGGTTGGATCCTGGAGTGGATCTCTGCCCCTCTCTTTGACCTTCCACCTTGATGATGAGTGTACACGTCCTCCGCTCTGAGGACTGCGGTCGTCACCTGCGGACGCCATCCCAGGTCTGAAAATATCATCTACCTACATAAATATATAGAGATGGTCCGAGAGTGACTCAACCTCCTCAGCCACTTTCCAGCCTGCGACCCGTGTAAACGGGTCGGGTGTCGTTCACCCTGTGGAACCCCTGTTCACCAACAGGAGCCCGAGTTCCACAGCTAACTATGACAGCGCCAGCTTGCATGCATTCGTCCTGGGGTTCCCCCATTCCATGGAGTGAGCTTTGAAATCCCCCAGGATGAGCACTTGGTGGGGAAGGAATCGGCTTACGCAATTGCCAACCCTGTCTAAGAATTGCTCGAATGCAGCCCGTCCGCTGTTGGGCAAGATGTACATACCCGTCACCACCATTCCTGCCCACTCGAGCGATTCGAACGTGAAGAAACATATGCGATTACGAAAAGATTTGAAAGATCTCACGATCAAAAAATTAGAATACATTCTGGTTGAAAAGAAGAAACCAAAACCATTAAGACTATACAAGCCGCGAATTGAAGCAGTGTGTGTAAATAAATTCAGAATTGTTATGAAGTTTCCTATGTTCTTTACAAATAGGACGGTAAGAAACATAAGACCGTGTCCAGTGAGAAAGCTGAACCAGAAAAATTGTTGCACAAGAATGAAAAAGAAATAAAAGCTACTATGCGTGAAATACGAAGAAACAGTACTTTCTTAACTAAATTACAAATATGACAGCAGAATAAGAGCGATTGTTGAAGTGGTTACCACTTCTAAGAAAACTCTACATCTAGCCTTTTTTAGTTTTCTCAAGCACTGAAGCCATTGACAACGCGTAGACAAAAGACTGCGACGAAGTCAGGTCATAAACAGTAAACAGGCGACGTTGGCTCCGGGATTTTTAGTTATTGGGTAACACAGCTAGCGTGCGGATCTGGACCAGCTCAAATTGTATTCTTACTTATTACACTTCTATTTAAATATATTTTCTGCCTTACAATTTATCCACGTGTTTTCTCTGCTTACACATCGAATGACCTCAACAGCGATGAAGAACGTAAGCGCAAGGTGAAAGAAATCTTTGCCGAAGCTTCAGTGCAACAGAGTGAATTAGAGAAATTAAAGCGTAGGAAGCAATAGTAATAGAATGAGCCGCGGAATTCCGGAAGCCGTGTGTATTACCTTTCTTAGACAATATTGGTATTTTGAGTGATTTTGTGCGATTGTATCAACGATAACCTCGGATATAACGAATCGTGATCACTATATTAACATTTTTTAAGATTCTTATAATTTCGTGAACTGTAATAAATGTAAATAAACATTTTCATAATAAATAAATCTTGTAACTCATTTCGTTTGTGAAAACAATATTGTAATTCTATCATACGGAGGTAATTCCTTGTGGAAGCATCTAGCAGAAAACAAAATAAAATTCTCACGTGCGAGATTTAGTTTTCAAGAAAAACGAGTTCGAATATTTGTCGAGTGTACTTGAATTTGGCAAATTACCGAGTGGAATAAACACTTAGTGTAGTACCAGTACGAAAACAATCAGGACGATAAGCTTGAACATTGTCATTTTTCTCTCTGAAATTACTTACCGGTCGAAAATATACTTTGTACAGCCGTAAGTGCTAGTTTGTATTGAAATTGGTCTGGAAAGATTCCACAATGGCAGGGAGAATGATTGTGCAACGGAATATTGTGATTTTCAACGAGTATTAGATTTTTATATGTCGGAGATGAAAGAACACCGGAGTCTTTGGAATTTTGGTTAATCCCGCAACATTGTAACCTAGAGTCTACTATAGCTGTAATTAAACAATTGTAGTCATCCAATCCGATTGTAATTGTTCGCGAGTTGTGATAATGAGCTTGGGCTCAAAGCGACAGCCAGTCGCCGAACGTAGCCGCGGTCACGGGATGAACGCTTTGTCTAACAAAGGCATGGAATAATTCTATAGCTCTCCTTGAAAAGGAAATAGTTGTAACACTCAACAGTAAACATTCCAACGGTCTCTGTCCCGTAGCTCGCCACACGCAGACCCTATTCTTCGAGTAAGATGATTGCCAGATGTCGATGTGTCTCCGCAGTACATGTTCAGCTAGCCCGAGGGCCCGTTATAAATCTTAAGATTTAGTCAACTAAAGTCCTTCAAACAGACAAACAGTCTTTGTCCCAACTACGGGAAAATAGGGGAGACCCATTTTTCAACGAGCGGCGTCTTCCACTAGCAACTTTCCCTCGAGGGCGGCTAGCATCTCTTTGTAACCACCGGTATGGAGATTGACCAATTAGCAGCAACGCCAATTTCCCTTACTTTCTGAACGAAGGCTTTTCTCGACGAATCCGATGATCTCGTGTCCTTACACACACCCCATTATATTTTTCCTCTGTGGCATCATCGGGACGGGAAAGTCATTCTCTCTCGCGATCTCATCGACGAAAAGAGTAACCCCTTACGACCAGTGAATTTTGTGAGTACGTTCATCTATCATCCCGTCGACCGCGGATTCGTTATTGAACCTAGGATCATTGTCATTAGTTTCTCGAGTACCTAACTACCGCGGTTACTTGTCCGGTTCTATAATAATCGTATTTGCACTAGTCAATGTCTTCTCTATTGCATAACGACAACGTGTAACCCAAACGAAGATTCGTTTCACGCCCCTAACCCTAATTCTAATGTAAACCCGACATATATATTTATAGAGTATTGGACAGTTATTTGGATTTTTTTTATGAAATAGTGTATTTCCGGCCTAATTAAGGGAATCCCACATTCGATCGCCGATTACTGGATACAAATTTGCTGAATCGTACTTGAGTAGATGAAGTAATGTCATTTATACCGGAAGAGTATAGGAAAATGACGTACCGGGTACTCATATCTATTAATATTTAATCACCAGTCTGTTTGAATACTGCCTCGTTAATCTTATGATCGTTAACTGCCTGTTTTAACGCAATCGCGACGAAACGATTTACGGTCATTATGACTTGGCCAGCGAAAATGGTAGGTCTTCGTTGCGGTCTATATCGATACGACGTCTCACGTTAAAAATATTTTGGATAGAGGGAGGGATGCTATTTTGGATGAGAGACGGAGTTAACAAAATATTTAATTTTAATAACTGATTTACGTTGGACGGTGTGTCATTGTACGATTGATGTGATTCGGTTGAAGAAGGTTCTGAAGAATTTGAAGAACCTCAAGAAAGTTTCTCGATTGTCTGTTTTGGAATGCCCAACGCAGGAATGAACAACGCATCAAAAGTACTTATTTCTATTAGTACGAGGCATAATTTAATTAGATATAAATATATATGTCGGAGATGAAAGGAAAGCCGAAGCCTTTCCTTGGAAATTTTGGGAACATCCTCTAGTACTCTAGCCTAGATTTTATCATAGCTGTAATTATTCAAAATTTGTGATAGCGAGATTGGGTTCGAGGTGACAATTGGTCGCCGAACGTAGCCACGGTCACGAGATAAACGTTTTGCCTAACGGAGGTCTGGAGTGGTTGTATGGGTTTTCCGAGAAGTGTGATTGTGGCGGCGTGCCGCCTCGAGAGCGGGCCTAGCCACGTGTGAGGTTGCCTCGGAGGTGCCGATACAATGGAACATACATTGTATCAATAAACAAACTCCAGGCAGAAACTGCCTAGCAACGGCGGTTGGAACTTTCTCGATGCTTTCAACGAGTGCGTATCAAATTCCAGGCAGAAGTTTCCTAGCAACGAGCGTTTGGAACCTTCTCGATGCTTCCAAACGAGTATACAAAAACAAAAGGCAATCGTACAGCGAGAAAAATCTCCACGAGGCTGGCATTCGTGCGATTGTCTTGGAGAGTGACACGTCGAGTATTTTCGTCAATCGTATTTTCGCTTTAGATTATTTTTTTACGCTTAGTAAAGAGTTAACTCGTTGACCGTGGATTCGTTTGAATCCCAAAAACATTGTTAATAGTGTTCATTAAATATATTATTCGTAAATCATATTATTCATTAAACTTACTGTTCGTTAAACTTATTATTCATTAGACTTATTATCTGTTAAACTTAATTATTCGTACAATTTATTATTCACTAACTTCATTGTTCATCAAACTTATTATTCATTACACTTATTATTTGTTATGCTTTGTGATAGTCTTGTATATACGTGTAAATATAATCTCGGCTTTGTGAAACGATGGCTAGCCCACGCCAAGAGTTGTCACGCGCCCAAAATTCCGATCTTAACGCGACATATATTTACGTATGTATGTACGTATGTATAATATAATCATCGAATTTATGATTAATTTATCGAGTGATGATCTCTGCAACAAGTTGTAATCGGCGGAAGTCGCGGACAGATAAATCGCCCTTTTCTGTTCCAGCAATTCAATTTGCGGTGTTAGTGTCCATGTCGGCCAGCAGTCTTCCGACTGTTGGAGCCAGTCAGGACCTGCTGCCAAATAGTCGGGCGTAGAAATTCGTCGGGCGTTTGGCCTCACGATATTAGATCCACGGAATTGTCGTTGGTAGGAATATAGCGCTAATCGCGGACACTGGTGTTTGTTTGGATTTCGGAGACTCTGTTAGTGACAAATGTTTTGAGCGTGTGAGGTAATGTATTTATCCAGTGGAAGGTGATAGTGAAATCAGTCTAATGGGACAGTTCGAGTAATGTTGTGCAATAGGGCCTGCTGTAACGTCGATATCAGGGATGTAAGAAGGAGTGCTCCGCTCAGCTCGAGCCGAGGAATGGTTTGAGATTTGAGCGGGGCTACTTTTGATTATGTGGTTAGAAGCTGTGTACAGACGCGGCCGTCAGGTTTAATGGTTCGGAGATAAACACAGGCTAGGTAAGCTTTCTCGCTGGCATCGCAGATGCCATGCATTTCGATCTCCATTGAATAAAGTTACGACGCAGGGGGTTTCTAAACCCTCAGGTCCTGTCGGCATGGAGACGGTTGGGGCATCCACCTGGAGCAGATGTGGAGAGGACGGAGCCGTGAGCGTAATCGAAATCTCCGGAAAAACTGGAGAATTCGGACAAGGAAGGTAACCAGGAATGAAGGATTAGTGCCTGTGAAAGTAAAGCGGGTGTAGGAACTAACGAAATCTGGTCCAGAAAGACGTTAAAGGCGAAATTAAACCGAGTGTGTGCTTATGACGGTGAGGTAGCCACATTAGGACGCGTGACAACAGCGCCACTACACGAACTACCCGAGGAACTTCACAGATGCAGCCATATTGGCACGTGCGCCGAAAGCGCGCCGCGCGGGCCATTCGAAAATGGCAGTAACTGGTGGAGTGACAAGCGCGGAACAAGTGGCCATTTTGTGTCCAATGGGAAAAAGGGACGCAACCGCGGCGAAAGATAAGGAGATAGAGGAAACCGTGAGAGGAGGGGGTGAAGTGGAGTTGGCTGCTGAGCCGACACACGTCAGCACCAGAAGCATGAAGAAGGCGGTCCCGCCTAAAGAGGGGTTCTCCTACTCCACACTGAACGCGGGGAACCTACGGACGGAAGAAACGACGGAGGAAGAGGAAACCCCCGCCTGCGAAGCGCCCCGCGCGAAGAAAAGGAAGGCCGGCGGATCCCTCGAGCTCTCCACGTACCTAGCCGAAGAGATGCGAATATCTACTACGGCGGACATAGGAGCAGAACTGATCCGTCGAGCCTCTGAGGTGACCAAGGTTGCAGAGACATCTCCCAACCTCAAGGTCACACAGGGGAAAACGCTGAGAGAAGCGGCGAGGACCACTGCTGCTGGCGCAACAGAGATGGCGAGAAGAATAGACCCCGTCTCTGGCGCCCTCGCTATAATGCAAGGACGCATAGCGACACTAGAGGCGGAGAACGAGGTGCTCCGAAAAGAGCTGGCCTCGCGCTCCACCACGACGAAGCTAACTCCCGGGACAGGGCCGAAGAGCCCGAGGAAAGCCCCAGAGGGAGGATCGGAGAACGCGCGAAAAGGGGGAAGCAAGCTGCCCCCCTGCTCCACATACATCGCGAACATCGGCGGTAACAATCACACTGAGAGATAAATCGGGCTAACCCTACGCATCGGTCTGCATCCACGCGGTGAGAATGCGAAAGACCATTACCGGAGGCGCCATTCTGGAGGTCGCCGAGGACCAGGAGAGGGAGAAGGCCACTGCGCTCGCGACACGGCTGACCCGGGCCTTGGATCCGAACAAAGTCCGCGTGGCGACACCCTTCCGAGCCGCAGAAGCAAGAGTGACTGTGATAGACATATCGGCTACTAAGGAGGAAATCAAGAAGAGTCCGAGAATCGGATCCATGTAACAACGTGTGATGGCATTGCCCGCATATGCGACAGGATCCGGCGTTACAATGTGGGAGCGTGTTTCCTGTGAGCAAGCAATTGATATACCATACGCTGATACTTCTTCGGCGGCTACAAGACGTTTCATCCTGAAGGTGTTGTAGCTTTAAATTTTATGTGGTCCGCGGTAAATCGGACAGAATGACAGAGATTGCGACGTTATAAATGCATGCCCTCGTGTTTGGCGTGTCGTTCTTATAGGTTCTATGATCTAACAACGATCGTTTAAAAACTTCAGGAGTTATTTGAACGTAGGGAATGGTGTGAATTGTGTTTTGTTCTTCCACATTAACTCAGTTTTACGATCTAACTTATGATGTGAATAAATACAGCAGCAAGGAATCGGCGGTCGGTTTTCCGAGTGGTTCCAAGGCCTCTACCTTGGTTGTATAGGACTGTAAGTCTCAATGTGATGTCCGTGTTAAGGGGGCCGTGTCAATCATCTCCTTCAAAGGTTTCTTCACGATTTTAGCCGGTTTATTGTATCGTTGTTCCAATATGTCCCAAATGGCCGAGTAATGAACTGCTGCGTTGCTTAACAATCCTATAACGATGCTGGCCAATCTTCGTAAGCCTTCGAAAATGTGGGTAACTGAATTTTCGTCAACTCGACGGAATCCGACAATGGTGTGCACGACAAGTTTGTTGTAATATTTCGAGTTATTTGCTCTTATCGCTTGTTTGCATCAATGATTTCTATCGCGCGTCCCATAATGGTATACAACATCTGTTGTAGGTCAATACGATCCTGCATTGTTTGATTCTCATCCCTATAGTCTAATTCACTTTGATTTTTCTCAAACGCCGTAGATTCTACCACTAAGTTGTCTAAATTACGTTGGATAGCAGTTGTAGGTGTCCTTTCCTCATAATTATTGAGAGCAGCGCGCAATGCCTCTAATTCTCTCCTGAACCCTTCTCGTTTCTGCACCAATTGTTTTATGCGCTCTTCCTGATTAGGAGCCATGATGGGTTTCGATATCTGAGCAACCTTACCTTGTGGTTGCTATATGGACGTTGTTGGACTTTCATAGATTCACGTGGCACTGTATAGTTACTGGTGAGTGCTCTTTTCACTTGGCACGGATCTGGCTGAAAGGACCTGTAGCGGCACTCGACAGCAAATGTTCCAACGGTTTCTGTCCCGTGGCTCGCTACACAAAGACCTTATCCTTCGGACAAGGTGATTGCCAGATGTCGATACATTCCTTCGGAACATTTTCAGCTAACTTAAGGACCCGCTATAAATCTTAGAATTTATTTAGCTAATGTCCTCCAAAGGAACAAACAGTCCTTGTCTCAACAGTCCCTGTACCTATCACCCACTACGAGAAGATGCTGGAAGTCTGCTTTCCTCACGTGCGACGCTTCCTGCTAGCAACTATCTCTCAAGGATTGTTAGCATCCTTTCCCAACCAACGGCTCAGAATTTAGCCAATTAACAGCGACGTCCATTTCTTTCACTTTCCGAACTAACGCCTTCATCAAGGAATCCGATGATCTCGTATCCTGAGAAACACCCCATCATAGTTTTCCTATGCAGTATCATCACGAGAAAAAAGTCAGTCGCGAGTCGTCTGTCCGAATTGACAGTTAGTAGCTAGACTGAATCCGAGTTCCTCGACCTCTGCGGCAATCATCGTCCCAACTCAAAGCGTATGTCGAATCGTATTTATCGCATCTTGAACTTGTATCCGCGAACCGCGAACCGAATGTAACAACCGCGAGTTTTCGCCAAGTGCACTCCTTGGATATTACCGTTAATAAATATTTATTGTTAAACAAATTCGAGTGTTCCTTCAATCACTATCACGCCCTATCACCTCAGACCAAATGTTTCGATCGCACAGAAACGCATCAAGGGAGTCGTAACTTCCCTTTACGATTATTTAATCGACGCTATAAAATAATCCCCTATTTAGGTTATGAGAATACAGGTGGTTGAATTGAATATTACATTGATTTTACTGGTTATGATATACAGTTTATTACGACAACTTGTTTCACATAGAGTATAAATGTTCGTAGGTACTTGTGGGTTAGATTACGATGTTGCGAGATAGATAAATTGTAAATAAGATATGAACCGCGAAATGGTTTCACCGATTTAGCGACTAGTAAAGAGTTTTGAATAGCGGGAAGAAGAAATAGCGGGAGCGAATGATGTGCTCAGGGAAACAACTAGTGCAGAAAAGACCAGGATACATCTTAATTGAAATAAACAATAAGGTATTGGCGGACAAGATCGCAAAGAAACTGACAACGGCCATGAAGAAGGACATAGACACTTTGCCGTTGGCAAACAGGGAGACTCTAGACTCAGTCGCTGACTGAGGGCATAGCTACTGAGTTGGAGATTAACGACAAAAATTGGTTTCAGATAAAATCGCTGCGATGACACCTTGGGGAACCCAGGAAACGGTGGTGGTACTTCCGGCGAATAGCATTCCAAGAAAGAAACCCACTATCAGGATTAGGATAGGGTTGTCGATAGCAACAGCTAGAGTTATCCCGAATGTCTTCAGATGCTATTGAAGCCATATGCTGGGACATAACGCGACGAGGTACAAGATATTGAGTTCAGGGAAGGAGCTAAGTTGGAGGTGTGGCGATGGCGATCACACTATAAACCGATGTGGTAAGGAACCAAGGTGTGCGATGTGCGCGGCGGAGAGAAGAGCCAACATGAGACGTATAACGGAATCGCTGACATGCCTAGGGGTGAAGGATAGGATGAGAAGAGAAAATACATCCAGGAGATAAAAATCCTAATAATAAATTTAAATGATGATGACAACCGGCTATTTTAACGCAAAATCTAATGCGTGGGGTGGCCAGAGAACTGATCACAGGGGTACGAGCCTGATGAATATGTTGATAAAGAACGGCATTGTAACCATTAACATGAAGGAAAGCTATACATTCTGTAGGAACAGAGGGACAAGCTTCATCGACGTGGTAAGTACCGATAGAGGATAGGCCAAGAAATACGTGGGAGGGAAAATACCAAAAGTGTGGACAGCGTCGGACCACATGTATGCCCTGCACGATTTTAGAACGAAAAAGACGAGGCGTAACCTAGAAAATTTTACTTATACGTCGAAGGATGTTTATTTAAAGAAAGTTGTCTTAAGAATCGACGGAATTTACGATAAATATTTAGAGGGAATACGGATTTAGAACGGAAGGTATATGAGGAGAGACTACAGTTTACGGTGGAAATAGCATGTCAAATTAAAGAAGGTTTACCCGCCGATGTGCAAGAAAAATCATAATTGTTGGAATACAACGATATTAATCTCATATAGATGAGGTGATTGACGGATTCTTCCCTTCGTTGCCCAGCGATATCCCCACTAGCGTACGTTCGTTAGATGTACCGCGGCGACTGGCGCGTGCATGCTCTTCCGAGAATTCGGCGGAAGAAACGTAAGGATATGGAATATTGGGCACGTCGGTGTCGCGCTTTGGCGGCGTAGCGCTTTATTTCGCGAAGCTGCTGGAAGGTTCCGTGGCACGTGCCCCCACACAGCATCCACACAGGGCACACTTATTACTGTATAGAGAGTGGGGTTCAAAACCTATTCAAGGGCCATGGGTCACTAAGTCAGTCAGTCTGAGAATAACTAGCCAACTGTCAACATTCCACAACGCTCACTTATATTTCTTGTAATTTTTGTTTAATAAATATCACATAATATTGTTTCAATATAAACATTGTGTCTTCCACAGATTATTAATCTCGAGATTAAATTCTAACAATAGTTACTGGTGGAGTGGGGAATTGGCAAAATTAAGAAAGGAGACGATGATGACGAGAAAAAGAGCTCAGAGGGCAATGGCGAGAGGAAATAGCGATGCGGCACAGTGAGCTCAGGAGTGGAGGAAAAGAAGAAGGAGGCGAAGAATATGATACGAGCCAACAAGGGGAAGGGCTGGAAGGAGTTTTGTGCTATGGTGGAAAGGGATCCATACAGGGATCAAAGGCCATACAGAGAGATCATGAAAAAATTAATCCCGAAAGCCCGAACTGATGGTCGTCGTATGGACAAAGTGCGAGGTATTGTTCACGAGCTCTTCTTAACGAGATCGAGAGATTTTATTTGCAGAATCGGCGGGAGTATCAGTATGAGCGAAGGCGAGGACATCCGCTTGATTACTCAGGAAGCGAAACTAAATGCTGGAGCGGGGATAAACCCTAATAAAGCGGTAGGCGTGAACAGCATACCGGGAATGGTGGTGAAGGAGTTAATTGAGAAGAGGATTGACAAGATGCTGAGAGTGTTGAACGCGGTAAATGTCAGTGGAAGGATACCTGCGATGTGGAAAGTGGCGAAGGTGGTACTTATTCCAAAACCGGATAGGGACCCCGCATTACCATCATCGTATCGGCCGATCAGTATAGTGCCAGCGCTCAGTAATGTCTGGGAACACACTTTCAAGAATCTGATGGCGGAAAGGCTGGAGCTCGAACACTTCCATATAAATCAGTTTGGATTTCGTAGGAGGAAGACTATGGTGGTAGTAGTAAGTACCTACCGGGTAGGTAAATTGATGGACAGCTCTAAGAGAAGAAAACGGATAAGAGTGCTCGCAGCGGTAGATATCAGGAATGCGTTCAATGCTCTCGGATGGAATAAGATTTATCTGGAGGTTGAGGCGAGAGGGATGCCCCGGTAAATTTCATGTCTTGTAGGCAGCTACCTAGAAGACAGGAAGATTGTAGTCCGTAACAGCGGAGGGACGTTGAAGAGGAACGTTTACGCGGGAGTCCCACGTGGTTCCACGATAGGTCCCCTGTTATGGAATCTTGTCTACGACGGCCTCCTGATAGAGCTTCAGGATATTCCTCGTAGCCTTTGCCGACGACCTGGCACTGATACTTGACGTGGCCAGCCTGGGGGAGATCGGGATAAGCTTGGGCAGGGCAATGAATATGGCGACGAGGTGGTATGCTGACAGTGGACAAGTGATAGGACACGAAAAGACGAAGATAATCCTGCTCACCGGGAAACGTATTACAAGGTCATGGATATCCACATTGAGGACCATCAATTGAAAACTAAGAAAGAGATCAGTTACCTTGGGGTACAGTTGGATAAAGGCAGGAGGTATCGGGCTCACTTTGAGAAAGTTTGTGGTACTGGCTCAGTCAGGAAGCGTTACTATGGAGTATGAGAGCCAGTGGTGCTTTATGCGTCCCCGGTATGGGCCAAACCGCTGTTGACCAAGAATAACAGAAACATCTTGAAGAGGGCAGAAAGGGCCGCACTCATAAGATCGTCTACGGCCTACAGAACTGTGTTGCAAGCAGCGCTGTGCGTATTGACGGGCACAATGCCAATTGTGCGGCTGCGGGCTGAGATCTACGAACTAAAGATGTATCAACGAGAATATGATGGGAACGGGAATCAGAGAAAATTCTATCTAGAGCAGGAATTGCTGAAAGTTCTGTACAAACAAGGAGGACGGTGGAAGAACGTATAGACGACAGGTGTAGGGATAAATGGAGTGTGTACAGAGAAGATAATCGGATAAAGAAATTAATGTGTGAGGCTTGTGCCTTTAAGAAGTACAAAAGAAATGCTGATCATTGGCCGATGCAACTGTTGACCGGACACGGGATATTCAACGCGTATCTTAGGACGATTAGCAAAGAGGTTCACTTCAAATGCTGCGATTGCGACGCGGAAATAGACGACGCGGAGCATGCGTTGTTACACTGCTCTAGGTAATCCCTTGATAGGACGGAACTGGAGAGCTATGTTGAAATAAAGTAGTAAAATAGTAATAGTAAAGTTAAAGAGTAAGACATGTGGGCAGCAAAGTTTTAAGTATTTATTCTTCGTCAGGCCATTTATACGTTTTACACAAATTTAAGACTAATATTTGCACCGGCAAGTTGAAATATTTTAAGTAATCGACAAGGGAACTCGAACCTGATGTTTTTATAGAGAAATTGGACGAAATGTTGACAGACGAGATTGTAAATAATACTGACTTAGCCGACAGAGCGGTAAGAATACGGAGGTGCATAGAAAAAACATGTAAGTAAAAATTGAAAAAAAGCAGGTAGCGCGGCGAAGCATAAATGCAGAAACTATTGGTGGGACAACGAAATTAGTCCCTAAAAACGTGACCAAAGCGAGGAGGAACGTGACGAGAACGAAGAGAGAAGTAAATATAGCAATAGATGTTCTTATAAAGGAATTCAAGGAAATGAGGAGGAAGATGAAGTACGAAAAGCAAAAAGCAAAAGCAAAAAGAGAGAGTAAACGGCATTTTGTGAGGTCTTAGAAAGAGTTATGGCAAGAATGTATGTAAAGTACGGTTATGGCAAGAATAAATTTCCGCCAGATGATATGCCGGTTAATAAGGTAAGGACAATCATAAATGAGCTATTTATATTCGACGCACGGACCGTTACAGCAGGATATTGTAGTAATGGACACGACCGACGAAGAGGAACACGATTTAATAGTAGAGAAGGACGATGTAAAAGAAATCGCAGAGAAAATTAGCTTTAAGAGGACGGTAGGGATTGACGGAGTAACATCATTAAGTTAATTGTAGGTCATAGAAACGACATAATAACGGAAATGATAAACAGGTTCAACGAAACAGAGCAAATTCCAAAGAGATGGAAAGTAGCCAGGTTGATTTTCCTCGCCGTGGCTAAGGGCCTTAGGAGCCGTCCTTCCGATCTGGGATGTTTGGTTGAACGGTGGCGCCCCCTCACCTTAACTACAGAGTGACGCTGGTACTCACCGGGCACGGGTGCTTCGATGAGTATCTACATCGAATCAGGAAGGAGGCGACCGCGCGTTGCCACCACTGCGACGCAGGTGTGGACTCGGCGCAGCACACGCTGGAGCACTGCCCTGCGTGGGCTGTGCCGCGCCATGCCCACACTGTGGAAAAGGCACCGGACCTCTCGCCGCCGGCGATCTTCAACGCGATACTGACGAGCGAGAGAGACAGGCGTGCCGTCGCCTCCTTCTGCGAGCAGGTTATACTCCAGAAGGAGGCGGCGGGGCGGGTGAGGGAGGGACTCCCACGCGGAGCGGATCGACGGGCGACAGAGGCCGTGGACGCACCTCGGCGAGGCCCGCTGGGGTTTAAACTTAGGCGCTGAAAATCTCAGCGCCCAGGGACCGCCACGCAGGCCGGTTGGGGATCCAAGCGGCCTTGCACGGCGGTCCCAGCGACGGGCAGCGGTGTGACATAACCGCACATCATGCCACCAGCGAATGGATGGATCATCACGCGCGCGGTGGAGGCTCAGTGTTTGTTGCTTACCTACAGTTCCTGGGCCACCCTAGATCGCAACAGGGAAGGTTGGTTTTAGTCGGTTGGAGTCCGACACTACCGCGCCGCTTCTCTCTCCCCCAGAAGCGGTGCGGCGTCCGTGAGGATTTCCTCCACGTAAAAAAAGGTTGATTTTACTACCAAAGCCGGGTAAAGATCCGAAATTAGCCAATGCGTGTAGACCTATCAGCACTAAGCAAAGTATGGGAAAAATGTTTAAAATTGGTGATGGAGAGATGCATGAGTATGGATCCGTTCC